>NC_056728.1:634818867-634941367 GCF_019279795.1 Protopterus annectens | reverse complement strand
TATATATATATATATATATATATATATATATATATATATATATATATATATACACACACACACACACACACACACACACACATAGGGTTCCTATTATATGATCGAAGACGCATTCTTTCGAATGCGTCTTGATCGAACTTGAAAGCATGAAACGGCATATAATCGATTTCTTTTGCTGGGAAAGAAATCGCTTGGCCGCCTCAGTTTCTTTCTGTTTTCGCCACTGTAGTGCAATCTCGGAATTGGTATATTTAAGTAGGGGAGTGGGGAACAGCCCCCCACTTTTTTTCTTTTGTGGAACAGTGGGGTCGATAAATCAGCATTCACTTTTTTAACATAGACACTATTATTTGTTTATATATATATATATATATATATATATATATACACATATATACACATATATACATATATATATATATACACACATATACATATATATATATATATATATATATATATATATATATATATATATATACACACACACACACACACACATATACACACTAACACACACACAGTTCTCTCCTTAAGTTAACTGTTAATGTTGACAGCTTTCCTGCCAACCCAATTTACTCGATGGGAAAGCTGTAGACAGTGGGTGTAAGACTGCAACAATATTGAGGGTTGGGTAATCTGGTCTTTCCCTGGTTTTGTGCAATCTTAGAACCGGTATATATAATTATCAGGGATGCTGGGGTGTGTCCCTACCCCAAATTATTCGTAAATTCCAAGATTATGTTTCAGAGCATGTGCTGTGTAAGGTTGACCCCCCCCCCCCCCCACGCACACACACAACTTTTTGGTAGCGACACCCCCACACCCACACACCCACACTCTGATTAGTCAGTCAATGCCAGATATTAGTTTTATACTTTTTCATATTTTTGTTGAGAAAACGAATATTGATGCAAAACCTGTTCTATTAACTTTAAGTGAATAAGTGCAGTATTTAAATACTGCCAATGATTCTTGTCCACTGGCACCCAATTATTTTCTGATTTGTCTAAAGGTCTTAAGCAATGATGTTGAGAAGTGTGATGCTGCATATCTGATAGTGCTAAGTATTTTCTCAGCCCTGTATTTTTTTCTGGGACTGACAGCATGTAAGAGCAGATAAAGCTCCACTTCCTACAAAGAATTATGATCCGGTCTCTAATCATAATCCCGACTAGGTGTTCCCAACAAAGATGTCAAGATTCACCTCTTTAGTCATGCTCTTGAGGTGAAATTTTTGCACGTCTCTCTCCAACATGCAACTCTGCTATGACTGGAGACCCAAACTCAGATTATGATCCTTTACATACTGCATGGAACACAGCGATTACACCCCAAACTCTTGAAAAAAATAAAAAAGCCAGTAAAATACTTAGTTTTCCTAAACTTTTTTTTCAGACTTAATACATGGATCAACTAAAGCTCAATGCACAACATAGAATTATAATTTCAGATTATGTATTCTCAACATGGATACACAGACTTAACTCTTGTGTTTGCTCTCTGTGAATTTCTTGGCATCAATGTCTCAAACACAATCAGCTGGTTATGATCAGAGATCTAACCATAATTTTCTACATTTTAGTATGAGGGTCATCGTCATTAACAGCAAGGTGGAGTGATGAGCTAATCCTTCTGGGAGGCATCCCACAAGGAAACCTAAAATTAAAGTTATGTACTCACTATAAAGAATAGCTGTGTAAAATCTTACCATAACCATAGATGTCCTCTTCCACATTGCAATATTCGTAATCTTTGGGTTAGCATCGGCCTAGTAACCTGAACATCCGGTCAATATACAAAATCTTTAGTCATTGACAGGTACGTAGGGATGTGTGATGTTGGCCGTGGGGTACATCAGCCATAAAAGTGACATCTGCACGTACCCTCCTCAGAAATGAATACCCCAGTTGGACCCCAGTCCCAAGATAGTTAAGCTTTTTCAGGGGGTAGAAGCGTGGGATGGAATACTGCAACATGGAAGAGAAGGGCATCTATGGTAATTAATGGTGTTTTGTATAAGCAACTGATGGGAACAGCAATGGGGGCCGCCTTTGCCCCTGCTTATGCAAATTTATTTATGGGTTTTTTTGAAAATAAATATGTATATAGACATCAATTCTTTAGAAAACATATAATAAAGTATTATAGATTTATTGATGATTTAATATTTATTTGTTATGGTGGTTATGATTTGTCCACTCTATTTATGAATTAAATAATAATTTAGGTATTAAATTTGATGATATACAAATAGGATCACAAGTTAATTTTTTGGACATTGCCCTTACAGGGGTTAATGGTAAAAAAATACAAACTAATATACATAGAAAATTTAATCAGATGAACTGGAAAATGTGTGGCAGTAGTTGTCACCCGGATCATACTTTAACAGCTATTCCATATGGTGAATTTATTAGAATTAAAAGACTAAGTACTGATAGTAAATTAGCTTTTGAAGAAGCTTCTAAAGCAGCTATGTTTATTGAAAGGGGGTACAATAAATCCCATGTTATGAATAGTCTGGATGAAATATTTGATAAAAAGAGAAAAACAAAAAATTCTGTAGATAAATATAGACATATCAATTACAATAATAATCAATTGGAGAAGGAGAAATTATTTTTTGTAACCAAATACACTAACTTCTCTCATATTATGAATGGTATAATAAAAAAGTATTGGGATTTTGTAAAAAAAAGAAGTTGGTTCACTTAAGGATGTGGATCTGGTTATATCTTACAAGAGAGGTAAAAATATTCAAGATTTTTTGGTACACAGTGTATATAAGGAACCAAGAAGAAATATGTTAACTAATATTAATATGATAGGAACTTTCCCTTGTGACAACTGTTCAATTTGTAAAAACATAACTGCTGAGGTGAAAGAAATTAATGGTAAAAAAATTTACTACAAGAGCTAAATGTTCATGCTCCAGCATGGGAATAATCTATATTATTTTTTGCTCATGTAATAAATATTATATTGGTGAAACTAAGAGAGCTTTATCTGATAGAATAAAAGAACATAGGGATGTTAGGAATAAGAAAATGAATAGTCCTATTGCAGAACATTTTAACAATGTACACCATGGTAATATGGATTGTATGAAAGTTTCTATATTAGAACATGTGCCATTACAATTTAATAATATTGGACTTCAAAAAAATGTATTGAGACAAAAGGAATCTGTTTTGATTATGAAGTATAATACTTTATCTCCACATGGACTGAATAAGGAATGTAACTGGCAAAGTTTTATTTGATCACTGTAGCTTTAAATGTTTTAAACTTGATATAATTGATTAACTGTTTAATTGTATTAATTAGTAATTTTTCTTATATATACTGTCTCTTATCAGACAACATTTTTTACTCTGTAAAGGCTGTGGCCGAGGTGCTAGAGAAGTTGGATTGTGTTTATTAAATTTTAAGAAAGTAGAGCTGTTACTCACTGATTCTTTTTTGGTTGTTGTTACATCTATGGTAATGTTAAGATTTTATATAACTATTCTATGTCATTCTATTCTCATGTTGCAGTATTCATAACCTTTGGGCGAGTGCCATAGCTCAAAGGGAAGAAGGAAGCAGGTGGTTTGGAACTATTTTCAAAACAATCCATGCAAGATTGCCCTAGCAAAACCTGCTCTAGCGATGTGGTCCAGCTTGTAGTGGTTGGTGAATGTATAGACAGATGCCCAAGTAGCTGCTTCTAGAACAGAAGCAGTGTCCCACCCTCTGAAGAAGGCTCCAGATGAGGCTATGGCTCTAGTAGAATGGACTTTAATCTTACAGTACAGGTGTTTACCATGGTAGGTTTAACAGGAGATGGCTTTGGAAATCCAGGCAGAAACAGTCTGCTTTGTCACCACTTACCCTAGATCCCTAGGGTGAAAGGAGACAAACAGTTACTCTGATCTCCTGAGGGGTTTGGTCTTGTCTAGGTAGAATCCAAGTTGTCATCTAGGGAATGCAGGACTGACTCTGTCATTCTGGGGGTGTGGAAAAAAGGTGAAGTGGATACATTGGTCAGGAACAACACATTGACCACCTCAGGCATGAAGGATAGGTTAGTCCAGAGGGTTACCCTATCCTTATGGAAGATTTAAAAGGGTGGAGTGACCATAAGGGCCTAGAGCTCTGACACTCTCCTGGCCGATGTCAGGGCCACCAAAAGTACAGTTTTCCAAGTGCAGTATTTTAGAGAAGCTGTATCCAGTGGTTCAAATGGAGCAACAGTGAGCTTCTTTAACACGTAGTTCAGGTGCCAGGGTGGTGGAACTGGCTTACTGGGGGGGCCTGAGATGTAGTACAGTACGCCCTTCAGGAATAACTTCACTTGAAGTCTGGAAGCAAATGGAGGGTCAAGAGGCAGACAAGCTGAAACAGCAGCAAGGTGGGCCTTAAAAGACGAAAATGCCAACCCTGCCTGCAACAATTCACACAGATAAGGGCAGCACTAAAGGGACCTCCCCTTGAAATGGGTCTAGCTGTCTTAAGACACCAATTAGAGAACCGTTTCCATTTGGACAGATAGGATCTCCTAGTATTGGGTTTCCTGGTCTCCTGCAGGACATTAAGCACATCCTCAGTGTAAAGGTGTCAAAGGGATCAAAACCTCATCACCCATAGGGTTTGGGTCAGAGACACCAAGTGAGGGTGGTTTAGGGGATCCCTTGCCCTGTGTGAGTAGGTCCACTCTGAGAGTGGACTTCTGATGACTGCCCCTGGCTAAATGCAGAAGGAAGGGGAACCAATGATGTCTTGGCCAAAAGGGAGTCATCAACAAGATTTTTGGTTTGTCCTGCTGAATTTTCATTAGGACTTTTTGTAAGAGTGGGAAGGGGTAAATGTGTAGAGAAACATCCCCTTCCATGAGACAGAAAAGGCATCCGTCACCCTCGCTAGGGGGCTGGATGCTCTGATACAAAACTGAATATGTCTGTTCAGACGGGAGGCAAACATTTATTTGTGGCATACCCCTCCTGTGGACTATATCCAGAAATACATCCTTGTGTAGCATCCAGTCATGAGATTGTGACATGGACCTGCTCAAGTTGCCTGCCTTAGTGTTCTGAGCTGAGGGAATGTAGACTTGTCTGCAGGGTAACTCTATGCTGGACCGCCAATTCCCAGGAATGGAGTGCAAGTCTGCACATCAAGTAAGATCTTGTTCCCCACTGTATGTTCACATAACAAAGAATAAGAATTTATGTACCTACCATAACATTCCATGTTAGTTGTCTTCTTCTCGCCTCCTTTCTTGCTGGTTGGGTTCGGCTCCGGACCCAACCAGCAAGAATGAAGGCGAGATAGACAACTTAACATCAGTAGTGTTGCCTATGAACTACTTCAGGGTCCCTTGCTTCAGATTGTTTTGGAAACCCCTCAGTGCAAAGTTGAGGGCCCTCATCTCTCTGATGATGATGTGCTCTTTCTTGAAAGGGCTTGTCCATGTGCCTTTCACCTTCAAGCTGCCCACAGTAGTCCCTCAACCCAGGTCTGAAGCATCTGTGTACATTTCCTGGACTGGAGTGAGGGATTGTAAGGGAAGTCCGGGGCTGAGGAAGACTTGATCCATCCACCAAATTATCTCCTTCCTTAAGCATAACAGGAAGGGAATGGAATGAAATGGTCCAAGGGGTGGGAGTGTTGGGTCCATGATGATCTCGGGTACCAATGAAGTTTCCTCAATTGGGGATAGTAGAGGCCATATGCCCCAGGAGTCTGACATATTCGCTTGCTGTCATAGCAGGGGCGTGGAGAGCAGACAGTAAGTATTCCATCAGGAGTTCCACCTTTTGGGGTGGAAGGAATGCCATCATAACATCTGTCCTGATTTTGCAGCCCAGGAAAACTTGGTCCTGCGAGGGGTTTAAATTGGATTTGGGGAAATTGATGGTGAAACCCAGGGACTGTAGAACATCAATGACTGTCTAGAGTTGCTTCTGTAGAGAACTGTAGCAATCAGGTCACAGTCTAGGTATGAGAAAATTAGTATCCCTTGGACCATGCAATAGGCTATGACTGGAGCTAGACACTTGGTGAATACCCTTAGAGCAGTAGATAGTCCAAAGGGAAGAAAAGACGGAACTGAAAATGCAAGGAACCAACAGAGAAGTGTAAATATTTGCTGTATCTGGGCATTAGGAGGATATGAAGATATGCATATTTGATGTCCAAAGGGGCCATAAATGCCTGGGGCATTCACAGCGGGAATAGCCTGGAGTGTATGTGGAATGTGGGTAGCTGAAGAAAAAAGTTGAGGTGGGACAAATCCAGGATGGGTTTCCATGGCCCATCTTTTCGTGGGACCAGGAAAAATCTGGATTAAAAGCCTTTTCCTGACAGAGGGACTTGGCTGGATAGTCCCTTGGAAAAAGAGGTTGTCCAAAACTGTTTGGAATAGGAGTAGCTGGCCCTTTGGTGGTTGTGGGATGGCTCTTAAGGAGGGGGAAATGATCCAAGTCATGAAATAACCCTTTTCTATGACTGATAAGACCAACTTGTCAAAGGTAATGCTCTTCCACACAGGAAGACAGTGAGAGCTTCTGAGAAAGGTGTACGGGGTCTGGAGGGGGTTGGAGGAGAAGGCAGGTAGTCACAGACTACCTGCCTTTGTCCTGGAACGGGGGTTTCTGGATTGCAGTCTGAGCAGGCCTGGAAGGTGTCTTGCTGCTTCCTGGAGCTCTTCTCGCCCCTAGTATGAGGAGTAGGAGCAGAACATTTCCTAATGAATTGTGTGTTGTTTTAGTGGGGTAATTTCTGTGGAACTGAGGGACTGATAACACAAACAAATGCTTCAAATCCTATAACTTTTTCCCCTTCTGTTGAAGGGCTTTGAAAAGCTCTACCACTTTGGCCCCAAATACAGCAGTATTGTCCAGGGGAGCATCTAGGAGTTTAGCCTTAATATCATCAGGTAAGGATTGAAGCCTCAACCAAGAGTACCTTCTGAGAACCGAGGCAGAAGCTGCAGATCTGGCAGATCCCTCTGCAGCATCATAACTGCATCTAATTGAGTGTCTCATCACTTGAGGGCAGGGAGATCAGGTTAGAGATTTGAGACTTAGTGGGCAAATCTGGGAGATCAAGCCAAGAGTTTTGAAACCCAAGTTAAAAGGGCCAAAGAATTCTTAAACATGCGAGTCTGATAGTTGACGGCCCTAAATGCCAAGGTAGCAGAGGTGTACACCTTTTTTCCAATCTGCTCCACAGTTTTACTGTCCTTAACAGCTAATAAAACAGAAGTGGACAGTAATAGTCTGGAGGGTTTGTCAGCAAAGTCCAAAATAGTACCATTGTCTGCAACACATTTCATCAGAAATCTAGCCCATTCTGGAACCTTATAAAATCTGTAGGGCTATCTAGGAGCAGGGGGATGGGAGTTATGATTTTTAGAAGCTGCACTGAAGGCATCTAAGAAGGCTGGCAGTACCTTTGAGATGGCAAATGGTGAAGAAGTATCCATTTTTAAAAGTTCATAATACCTCTTTTGGACATCTGTCATTTCAGTAGAGTCCAATTTGAAAAACTCTCTCATTCGAGAGATGGTTTCTCCAAAGGTAAGGTCCTCCTTCCAGGGGAATCCGTTTCAGCAGAGTCCTCCTCTGGGGAGGCATACCCTACAGGGGATGGTATCTGGGAAGCATAAGAAAGGGAATCCTCAGAAGAGGAATCTGAAGAGTCTTCAGCTTCAATTGGGAGAGGGATCTGCAGTTTGAGGCCTAGGGCTGAAAACAGGAGAAACCGCCAGAGGAGAAGCAGCCATGGAGAACCTGAGGGCCAGGAAGGTGTTGAATAAACACATAGAAAGCTTGCCAATCAGGCAAGCTTTTCAGTTGCTGGAGACGTATGTTCGTTTTTTTGTTTCCTTTTTAAAGGAGAAACAGGCCTAGAGGGTGTCGGGACTAAGGAGGGCGGTTCACAGGAGGAGGGACGGTCAGGACGTCTGCAACGAGCTGAGGTGCCAGATACCTGTGTAACTTCCACGGACGTGCTTTCAGCCCTTGGTTCTGCAGCCTCTAGAATGGTACCCACTATACCAGCTTTGTCAGATTCCATATGTTCCTCCAAGTGTACGTCGGCCACAGAGGGAAAGTAGGGTGGAAGCGGTGCAACAGTAAGCTTAGGCCTTCTTTTTTGGTGGCTCGACAGTCTGAAGGGCGAGATGTCTGAGTCTTTACTTAACAGTTATTAAGCACATGTAGATGACTGTGAATGGGCTTTGAAAAAAAGGCATGACAAATTACACAGGATTTATGGTCATGGTTGGCCCCTAGGCAGAAGCAGCACAATTCATGGGCGTCCTTACGGGGGATCTGAAGTCTGGACCTACACTTTCCTTTCCTGGATGACATGAACCTGGCCAGACAAAGAAAAAAGGCCCGAATGGGGTACTTAAACTCGCAGGATCCGACAGCAAAAACATCAGGATGAGCAGACATTCGACTGGCGGCAGAGAGTTTCTGAGGGAAGTACGTGCAGATGTCACTTTTATGGCCCACGCAACCGACAGCCAGACATCCCACGTACCTTGCAGTGACTAAAGCTTTTGTATACTAGCCAGACCTTCAGGTTGCTAGGCAGAGGCTAACCCAAAGGTTATGAATACTGCAATATGAGAATAGAAGGACATCTATGCATACGTGTTTTTTCATTCTTCCGCACTGACATCTATGCATACGTGTTGCCCATTTTCATTCTTCTGCAATGACTGAGTTTCTGATCCCACCTCACCTGCATTTACAAGACTCACGGATCCAACTCACAAGCTCCTCCCTCCACCCATAATGGCCCCCGTCAACCTGCTATACCTCTGATCGAGGTCTGGTGCCTTATAAGTCGTAGAAATAATTAATCTTAAGCATAGTCAAAGGAAGAATGGGAGTAGCAGAACTGGGGCTCAAACCTGGAAAGAAGAGTTAGGTTAAATCTTACCATAACAAAAGATGTCCCTTCTCTTCCATGTAGCAGTATTCTAAACATGTAGTGATCCTCCGTCTGAGGCAACCCAAATGTAGAACCCATATATAAAAGCTTAACCTGGCTGCTGTATGGTGCGTGAGACATCACATGTAGGCACCATAAACCGTGGGCCTTAAATGTGACAACTGCACACACTAATCTCAGAAATGAATGCCTCATTTCGACAAGAGTCTAAGGACAGTTGTTAAGGATGTCATCCAGTGTGGGGGAGAAAAAGGAAAACAATCAACAGGTCCTAAAGTGGAGGGGGGGGTAGGAATACTGCAGCATGGAAGAAGAGGACATCTACGGTTATGGTTAAGATTTTACACTACTTTTCTATGTCATTCTATCCCCATGTTGCAGTATTCTAAACATGAGGGAGAATACCAAACCTCAGCTTGTGAAATTGAAGGAGGGGATAGATGAACTCTATGAATCCATGCAGGATGGCTTTAGCAAAACCTACCCTAGCCTAGATGTTGCCCAGTTTGTAATGTTTAGTAAAGGTGTGGATTGAAGTCCAAGTGGCTGCCTCTACAATGGAGGCTGCAACTAGTCCTTTGATAAAAGCCCCTAAGGAGGCCACAGCCCTGCTGGAGTGAGCCCTCACGGTATAAGCAACCATTTGCCATGGAAGGAGTAAAGTACAGTTTTGTACCTACCATAAATGTAGATGTCTGATAGATATGCAACTGCAGTCATAACATATGGGTTGTCCTGCCTCAGGCAGCCCTCGGTCGGCCGGATTCCAAAGTCTGGGTCCGACGTCGGCTGATGTCGCATTTCTCTCCGACGTCAGAGCGGCTGGAGTACATAAGCATCAGCCAACACCATTTTCTTCAGTGTTTCTTGCCCCAGATGCCAGGTGCCCTTCAAGGAAGGCTGTAATCAAATTGGAAGACAAAAACAGGATTCCAGACAAATAAGTAAGCAATAAACAGATACACCATAACAGATATCCCCAGCTAAGAGAAACAGGGATAGGAGTGGACCCAAGGCATAGAGGGGTATGGAGGGAGGGAAAATCCAACTGCAGTTGCATATCTATGACATCTACATTTATGGTAGGTACAAAACTGTACTATGTCCTTCAAGAATGCAACTGCAGTCATAACATATGGGTTGAATACCATAGCTTAGCTGGGGGAGGAGGAATGCTCTAGGGAAGAGATGGTGTGGCAATCAAACCCTGCAGGACTGCCGAAGCAAAGCCTGCTCTGGATCTGGAATATAAAGGGAGATTGTAGTGTTTGGAGAATGTATGCACGGAGCTCCATGTAGCAGCTTCTAGAATGTCTTTTGTAGGCACCCCTCTTAAGAATGCTGTAGAGGTGGCTGTAGCTCTGGTGGAGTGTGGTCTGACATTGGCTGGAACATTCTTCCCATGGAAGGAATAACAAAATTGGATGCAATGTCCAATCCATTTTGAAATAGTCTGTTTGGAAATTGCTTTTCCTTGTACTCCAGGGGCGTAAGCTACAAAAAGCTGATCAGACTTCCTACTGGTCTTGGTTCTGTCCAGGTAGTAGCGAAGTTGTCTGTGAATGTCCAAGGTATGCAACAGTCTTTCCCCTTTACTCTCAGGATTGGGGAAGAAAGTAGGCAGGTGAATAGCTTGATTTAAAGAAACCCTAGATACCACCTTTGGCATAAAAGTAGGGTTGGTTCTTAAGGAGACCCTGTCTCTGTGAAAGATTATGAACGGTGGTGTTGCCATTAGGGCCTGTAGTTCCGAAACCCTTCTTGCGGAGGTAATTGCCAACAGGAAAGCTGTCTTCCATGATAAAAATTGTAAGTCCACTGAAGCTGCTGGCTCAAAGGGAGGTAGAGTCAGTTTTTCTAGGACAAAGTTGAGGTCCCAAGCTGGCACTGGAGCCTTTCTTGGTGGCTTAATGTTCTTGATTCCCCTGAGGAATTGCCTTAAAGGATGTGAAAACACAGGCGGATCAGTGTTAAATCTAGCTGAGATAGCTGATGCATGTATCTTTATGGAAGAATATGAGAGTCCATTCTGTAGCATATCTGCCAAATATTCCAGGATGAGTGGGATATTCAATAATGATGCATCATGACCCTTGCTGGTATTCCAATTGCTGAATCTCTTCCATTTTGCTAAGTAAACCTTTCTGGTGGATGGTCTTCGAGCTTCTGTTAATATCCGCTGAACTTCCTTGGAGAGAGATAGATTGAGGTTATTCATGGTATCTCCCAGGCTGTTAGCTGCAGTGTCTGAAGGTTTGGATGCACTGTTTTGAAGTTGTGTTGAGTCAAAAGTAGGGGCCATTGGGGAAGGGCCCACTTTTTGTTGTGACATATGCTCCGTAGTAGTGAGTACCAGTGTTGTCTTGGCCAGTCTGGAGCTATTAGGATCCCCTTGGGCCTCTCTGCTTTGATCTTTAGTAATACTGTGGTCATCAGTGGCAGAGGTGGGAATGCATAGATTTTAGAAAGTTCCAGTTGAATGAAAGAGCATCTATTTTCCAAGCTTGTGGATGGTATGTCCTTGAACAGAATTTTTGTAGATGATGGTTGAGGTGGGAGGCAAATAGGTCTACTTCTGGCCTGCCCCATGTCGAGGTGAATTGTGTGAAGATTTTCGGATGTAACCTCCACTCGTGTGGATCTATGAAATTCCTGCTTAGGCTGTCCGCCAGCACATTGTCTTTGCCTGGAACAAACTGGGATTGCAACTGTATGTTTAGGCTCAGTGATTTTTCCCAAAGATTCATTGTCAGTCTGCAAAGGGGGTAGGAATGGGTGCCCCCTTGCTTATGTACCACATCACAGTGGTGTTGTCTGTCCGTATCAGTAGATGGCCTTGCTGAAGTTGTTGTCGAAAGGCCTCGGATGGCATGCATTACTGCCAGCATTTCCATTTGGTTTATATGCAGATGTGTTTCCTTTGGAGACCATTGTCCTTGTATACATCTGCCCTCCATGTGCGCCCCCCATCCAAGGTCTGAGGCGTCTGTGGTCATGGTCTGTGTTACTGGAGGTTTTTTGAATGACATACCTGTGTTTGCCTGGCTTACCGAGGCCCACCATAGGAATTCCTTTTGTAGGCATCGAATGAGCGGTATGGTTGTCTCTAGGTTGTTGCTGTACTGAGACCATAGGCTTTTTAGGTACCATTGAAGCTTTCTCATGTGTAGTCTTGCTAATGGAACCAGGAGAATGCAGGATGCCATGTAACCCAGGGCCTGTAGGAATCCCCGGGCAGTCATCTGGGTGAGTTTTGCCAAACCTTTGAAATAATGAGTTAACCTCTCTTGCTTGTCTTCTGTCAGGTAAGCCATTTGAGAGGCTGTGTCTAGATTGGCTCCTAAGAAGGTTATTTGCTGAGATGGCTGAAGTCTTGACTTTTGGAAGTTGACTGTGTATCCCAGAGCCTGTAGCAATTGTATGACATAGTTCGAGTTTTTTGTCAAAATCAATTTGTCGTCCGCTTGTATGAGGCAGTCGTCCAGGTATGGGTAAATTTGGATCCCCTGGAGCCTGCAATGAGCAATTACTGAAGCCAGGCATTTTGTAAATACTCTGGGCGCAGTAGATAAGCCAAATGGCAATGCTGAGAATTGATAATGCTCTGGCCCTGCAAGAAATCTGAGGTATCTTCTGCAGCTGTGTCTGATAGGGACATGCAGGTATGTCTCCTTGAGGTCCAGAGTAATCAGCCAAGACCCCTTGCCCATCATGGGAAGGAGTTGCTGTAGTCTCAGCATTTTGAACTTTGGTACTATGAGAAAAGTGTTTAATGCGGACAAATCCAGTATTGGTCTCCATTGAGTTTCTTTTCTTGGAACAAGGAACAGTCTTGAGTAAAACCCCTGGCCTTGTTCTTGTTGTGGAACTCTTTCTATTGCTTTGATTTGAGCAAGCAGAGAAATTTGCTTGATAGCCTCTGCCCTCTGGTTTTGTGGTAGGTTTGGCATGCCTTGTTTTCTTGGTAAGGTATGAAAGTGGAACCTGTAACCTTGGTCTATAATGTCCAAAATCCATTTGTCCTTTGTCAATCTGTGCCAATTGTCTGAAAACAGAGATAATTTTCCGCCCAAGGGAGCTTCTATTTGCTCCTTGGTCAGCGGAAGTAGAGGAAAGTCATTGAGATTGTCCCTGTGGGGCAGGGGAGACCCCTGTGTCACTTCTTTGGTTTGCTGATTGCCATTGTCGTCCCCTGTAAGAACCTCTGTATTGTCGTCTTCCTCGGCCACGCCTGTTTTTACCCCTTTGAAATCTTTCAGGATTAGGAAAGGACCAGTTTTTAGAAGGCCAATTCCTGCTGAATCTGGGTGGCTGAACCTGGAGGAAATCTTTGACCGTCTGAACTGATTTTGCTTTTTCCTCGATGGACTTTAACACATCTTTAGCATTAATACCAAAAAGCTTGTTCTTTTCCAAAGGTGCATCAAGAAGTTTTGCCTTAACATGATCTGGTAGAGGTTGTTCTTTTAACCATGCATGTCTGAATGACCGCCCTGTCATAGCTGCCCTACATGAAGCTTCCAATGCATCATATCCACACTGCAGAAAGTGATTGCTGACTTGCTGAGAATTATGTACAGCTTCCTGCAAAGACTTCCTGTCTAAAGGTTCAGGAGAGGCCAATGTTTTCTGTAAATCATCTAACAGGTAATCCTGATATTGAAACATATGAAAGAGGCAATTCAGAGCTCTCATAGATAAAGTAGTGGAGGTGTAGACCTTTTTCCCCCATCTCTCTAATGACCTAGCTTCCCTGTTGGAAGGCAAGGGATTTTTGGAGGTGGATGCTGAAACCCCTTTAGGTCCCTGAGAAATAGTTTCTAAATCAACAGCATGGGCCCTAAAGAAATGAGAATGTGTTTCTGGGACCCTATAATATCTGTCTGGCTTGGCTGGGGCAGGAGGAAGAGTATCCGGGGTAACACTGGAGTCAGAGTATAGGTCATCCAAAACATCAAGCACAGCAGGTATAGCCAGGGGCCTGTATTGGGGTTTTTTAAGGAAGGTTCGAAGGCGCTTTCTGGAATCAGAATATTCCTGGCCTTGCCACTTAAAATGTTCCCTCATGGTATGCAGAACTTCCCCAAAACAAATATCCTCAGGAGGGGAGGCCGAGGGGATGGAATCCTCTGCATCCGAGTCCTCATAGGTCTGGAAGGGCTCTTCCTGGCCATCGGAATGAACAGAGTCCTCAGAATCTTCATCTGAAGGGATAGGGTCAGAGGGTTCAACCCGGGGCCTCTTATCAGGAGGAGGCTGGGATCCTCTCTCAGGATGGGCCTGTGAACCTCTAATCATGGAAATTAAGTCTGCGGCCATAGTCATGATTTGTGTTTCAGGAGTAGGCTGAGGTAAGGCCTTAACAGTAAGATGCTTGGTCTTGCTGGCTGCCTTAGCACGTGTGTAGGCCTCAATAGACATGGCCATAGGAGGCCTAGCAGCTCCACGTGCAGGAGTGACCTTATCTACAGCAATGGTCTCGGGCATTTCCTCGGTTTCAGTATCCGGAGGAAAATCTATAACTGGCGTCGGTGTGGTCTCCGGTACCGGAGGTATCGGTAAAGCGGTGTCTTCAGTTCGGAGCGGTGAAATAACCGTCCCAGGGGGAACAGGAGTACTCGCGGTAGGTTTTGTCGTGGAGTCGGTGGAAGACGCGGGCCAAGGATGTCGGTCCCAGTCTTTTCGTTTCTTAGGAGTCTGCGATGACGGAAGTTCCGACGGCATTGTATAAGCAAATTTATCGCCAAAAAAGTCTTCAGCAAACTCCGCCCGGCGCCTAAGAGTGAGCTTATTGAAGCGAGCACAGGCGACACAGGCCGAGACGTCGTGGTCTGGGCCAAGGCAAGGAAGACCGTAAGAGTGGAAATCCTTATGAGGTATTTGTTTACCACAAGACAGACAATTGTTAACTTTTTCAGTAATTTCTGACATCGGCTGAGGCAAGAAAGGTCCCCAACGGGGTACTTAGCTTTTTTGATGACTTCGGATTCAAAGAATACACGAGCTGACCGACCGGCACTTGCGAACTGCTTCTGCTTCGGGCACCGCGCGGCAAGAAAGACTGAAGAAAATGGTGTCGGCTGATGCTTATGTACTCCAGCCGCTCTGACGTCGGAGAGAAATGCGACATCAGCCGACGTCGGACCCAGACTTTGGAATCCGGCCGACCGAGGGCTGCCTAAGGCAGGACAACCCATATGTTATGACTGCAGTTGCATTCTTGAAGGACAGACGGATACTGTGTTGGCAATCCCAGAAGAAACTGTTTACTTGGAGACTACTTTTCCCAGAGCCTTGGATGAAAGGATACAAACAGCTGATGTGCTTGGTCTTGTCTAGGTAGAATCCAAGTTGTCTGTAAACATCCAGGGAATGGAGCACTCTTACTGTCATTCTGATGAAAGGGAAAGAAAGTAGGTAAACGGACAGACTGATTAAGTGACAGTTCATTGACCATTTTAGGCACAAAGGAGGAGTTGCTGCGAAGAGAGACCCTATCCTTGTGAAATTCTAAGTAGGGTGGGCTGACCATGAGTGCTTGTAACTCTAAGACCCTTCTGGTTGAAGCCAAGGCTACAAGAAGCACTGTTTTCCAAGTGCACATCTTTAAGGTGGCTGAGGCTGCTGGTTCAAAGGGAGCAGTTGTGAGTTTTGCTAGACAAAAATTCAGATCCGAAGTAGGAGGGATGGGTTTCCTTGATGATCTGTTGTGTAGGACGTTGGTTTGTCTAGGTAGAATCCAAGTTGTCTGTAAACATCCAGGGAATGGAGCACTCTCACTGTCATTCTGATGAAAGGGAAAGAAAGTAGGTAAACGGACAGACTGATTAAGTGACAGTTCATTGACCATTTTAGGCACAAAGGAGGAGTTGCTGCGAAGAGAGACCCTATCCTTGTGAAATTCTAAGTAGGGTGGGCTGACCATGAGTGCTTGTAACTCTAAGACCCTTCTGGTTGAAGCCAAGGCTACAAGAAGCACTGTTTTCCAAGTGCACATCTTTAAGGTGGCTGAGGCTGCTGGTTCAAAGGGAGCAGTTGTGAGTTTTGCTAGACAAAAATTCAGATCCGAAGTAGGAGGGATGGGTTTCCTTGATGATCTGTTGTGTAGGACCCTGTTAAGAAAAAGCTTTACCTCTAATCTGGATAATAATGGTCAGCTGAGAGGTAAACAAGCAGAGACAGCTGATCAATGGACTTTCAGTGAGGAATATGTAAGTTCTGACTTAAGTAGTTCACACAGATAAAACAAAACTAGAGGCACATCTGCCCGAAAGGGGATCTAGTTGCCGGTGTAGACACCAAATGGAGAAACTTTTCCATTTGGATAAGTAGGATCTCTTAGTAGTGGGTTTCCTGGCATGCTGCAGGACAGAAAGCACGTCCTCTGAATAAAAGTGTCTGAAAGAGATGAAAAATTTATCACCCACAGGGATAGTCTGAGAGTCTGTAAATGTGGATGGATGAGGGATCCCTTTTGCTGTGTGTGATGAGATCCACATTGTGAGGTAACTTGCGGTGATTGCCCCTGGCTAGTAAAAAAAGTAGGGGGGAACCAGTGATGCCTTGGCTAGAAAGGGTCACCAACAAGATTTTGGGTTTGTCCTGTTGAATCTTCAGCAGGACTTTCTGTATGAGAGGTAAGGGGGGCAACACAAAGAAACATCCCCTTCCAGAAGATTGTGAAGGCATCCACTCACCAAGCTACTGGGCAGGGGGCAATTGTGCAGAATAACTGTAGTTGTCTGTTCAGAGGGGAGTCAACAGATCTGTTTGTGGTGTTCCCCACCAGTGGACAATGTCCAGGGAGACATCTCTGTGCAACATCCATTCGTGGTTCTGTGTTAATGATCTGCTGAAGGAATATGCCTGAACATTGGTTTCTGAGGGGATGTAAACTGCCTGCAGTGTCACTATGGAGAGGGTAGCCATTTCCCAAGCTTGGATGGCTAGCCTGCAAAGCATGTAGGATTTTGTCCCCCCTTCCTTGTTGATGTACCACAGGACTGTGGTGTTGTCTGTAAAAATTTGGATGGTCCTGGATGGATAAGGGGTAGAATGCTTTCAGAGCTAGGATAAGACCAGTCATCTCCCTGACACTGATGTGTTTTTCCCGAAGGCAAGTGTCCCATTGCCTTTGAACCTTCAGTCCATTCATAGTCACCCCATCTGAGATCTGATGCATCCTTGTACATCTGTTGAGCTGCTGGGAGACGTTGTAATGGTAGTCCTGGATTAACATGAATTTGCTGGATCCACCACTGGATTTCCTTCTTGAGGCAGGGAACGAATGGGACCTAAAACTCTAGTGGATGACCGTGTTCAGACCAAGCATTCTTCAGGAACCACGGAAACTTCCTCACATGTAACCTGGTTTGGGGTAGCATGGGGAGCGTGGCAGCATTGAGACCCAGGAGATGAAGGAACTTCCTTGGCTGAGATGAAGTTGGTCAGGAGTAGTTCTTGGAAGTAAGTGGCCAATGATATGACCTTGTCTGGGGGAAGAAAGACCATCAGAACTGTCCTTATTCTGCAGCCCAGGAAAATATGATCTTGGGTAGGAGTAAGGGAAGATTTGAGTTGGTTGATTGTGAAACCTAGCCCTTCAAGTGGGGAAATGGTGAATTGAAGGTGATTTAACAGGGGGTTTTGGTTGATCTGCCTTAATGAGGTCGTCCAAGTATGGGAAGATTTGAATGCCCCTCGACCTGCAAAAGGCCACTACGGGGCCTAGGCATTTTGTAAATAAATACTCATGGTGCTGTGGACAAGCCAAAGGGCAAGGCAGTAAACTGATACTGCAAGGACTGCATGGCAAAACGCAGGTATTTTCAATAGAATTGATGGAATGGATAGGAATGTGAAGATATGCATCTTTCAGGTCTAGGGTGGCCAGGAATGGTCTGGGAGCCAAGGGTGGAAGAAGGGTTTGGAGTGATAGCATCCAGAAGTTGGGTACATGCAGAAAAGGGTTTAGAAGGGACAAGTCTAAGATGGGTCTCCATGGGTAATCCTTTCTTCGGACTAGGAAGATTCTGTAGTAAAAAAGTACAGTTGTGTACCTACCATAAATGTAGATGTTAGAGTGTAATCACTGTTGCAGTCATTACTCTTGGGTTATCCTGCTGGCAGGCTACCCTCAGTCGGACAGAATTCCTAAGTCTAGGTCCGGCGTCGGTTGCTGCCGCCTCTTCCCTGACATCAGTGCGGCAGGGGTATAAAAGAAGCAGCCGACACCATTTTCTTCAGTTTTTCTTGCCCCAAATGTCAGGTGCCTCCAAATTGGTAGGCTGAAAAAATATGCCAATAAATATGCATGCACAAAAATAACATTTGCTTCATCTACAAGCAAATACACCACATAGGTTGTATAGCACAGAGAAGTGCAGGTAAGTCCCAGCAAAGAAAAGGGGGATGGTGGGTGGGTAACCTGGACTGCAACAGTGAATACACTCTACCATCTACATTTTTGGTAGGTACACAACTGTACTATGTTCATTGTGTTTCACTGTTGCAGTCATTACTCTTGGGTTGAATCCCAAAGCTGAGGATGGGTGGCTGGACTAAATAGGATTAGGAGGGGCTATGAGGCCCTGCAGAACTACAGTGGCAAAGCCTGCTCTGGATTTAGAGTAAAGAGGTAAGTGGTAGTGCTTTGTGAAAGTGTGCACTGAACTCCAAGTTGCAGCCTCTAAGATATCTTTGGTTGGTACTCCTCTGAGGAAGGCTGCTGCTCTGGAAGAATGCGGCCTAATGCCCTTAGGCACTAATTTGCCATGCTGAAAATAGCAGAAACGGATGCAATGGCCTATCAATTTAGAAACAGTCTGTAATGAGGTCTGTATTGATAGCCTTTCCTTGTGATCCTGCAGAATATGACACTAAAAGTTGCTCAGTCTTTCTGAAAGCTTTAGTTCTGTCCAAGTAGAAGCGTAACTGCCTGTGTATGTCCAAAGAACGCAGAATTTTCTCACCCTTGTTCTGTGGATTTGGATAAAAGGTAGGCAAGTGAATGGTTTGGTTGAGGGCCACACTGGACACCACCTTAGGCATAAATGTTGGGTTTGTCCTCAGAGAAACCCTGTCTGGATGAAAAATGATAAAGGTTCCACAGCCATGAGTGCTTGTAACTTCGAGACTAGTCTTGCAGAGGTTATTGCTAGGAGCAGAGCTGTTTTCCAGGATAAGAATTTTATATCCGTTGTTGAGGCTGGCTCAAAAAGAGGCAGTGTCAGTTTTTCCAAAACATAATTGAGGTCCCAGGCCGGAATTGGTGCTCTCCTTGGAGGCCTAATGTTTTTGGCCCCTCTGAGGTACTTGCCTTATTAAAGAATGAGAAGAGATAGGTGGTTCCGTATTGGAATGGGCTGAAATGGCAGAGGCATGAATATTAATTGATGAGAAAGAAAGGCCTTTGTTCAGCATCTCAGTTAGGTTTTGTAAAATCTGAGGGATATTCGGTACACACGTGTCAATGCCTTGTTCCAATAACAGAATCTTTTCCATTTCTCTGCATAAGATTTTCTGGTAATGGGCCTCCTGGCCTCCAAAATAACATCCATAATTAGAAGTTATGTACCTACAATAACGTTCCATGTTAGTTGTCTTCTCTCGCCTTCTTTCTTGCTGTATGGGTTCGGAGCCGATCCTCGGCTCCGACTCGGCACTTGCTTTAGCTCGAGAACTCCTTTTACCAGCTCGAGGCAACCCTATATCCCATGATGCAAGGCGGAACTACCTCAGATCTCGTTTGGTAGCTAATCTACCCTGCTAAAGACTATCCTAACATAATTAGGAACACAAGTTCCTAATAGAAGTCCTCATATGAAGGCTCCGGAGGAAACAACCTAATAGGAACTCTTCAAGATCTGTCCAGGCCAGGGGGAAGGAGGGAGGGACGCAAGAAAGAAGGCGAGAAGACAACTAACATGGAGCGTTATGGTAGGTACATAACTTCTAAATGTTAAGTTGTCAATCTCGCCTTCATTCTTGCTGGATGGGACCGCGTCCCTAGCACCTTTATCCCGGGTGGCTCAATGGAACAGACTCTTGAGAACTGTGGTACCAAAACTGGCCCTATCTCTGGAGGCCAAGTCCAACTTGTAATGAGAGACAAAGGTATGGGGCGTAGCCCAAGTAGCTGCTGCACAAATGGTATCAATGGGTAGCCTATCCTGAAAAGCTGTAGAAGTGGATAGACTCCTGGTTGAGTGTGCTTTTGGCTTAGAAGATAGCTGTTTGCCCCTGAGAGAGTACACATAGGAAATAGTGGAAGTCAACCATCTGGATAAGGTCACTTTAGATACTGGAAGACCTATCCTGTTTTCTGCATAGGAGACAAATAATTGGTCCGATTTTCTGAATTGTTTAGTTCTATGCAAATAGTACCTGAGCTGACGATGGACATCCAAAAAATGCAGTTTCTGTTCAGCTCTGTCGGAACAGTTTGGGAAAAAGACTGGTAGGTCTATAGATTGGTTAATGTTGGTTTGAGACACGACTTTGGGGAGAAAGGAAGGGTTGGTTCTTAATGATACCCTGTCCTTATGAAAAACCAAATAAGGGGAACGAATGCAGAGAGCTTGAATCTCGGAAACCCTTCTTGCAGAAGTGAGAGCCAGTAAAAATATAGTTTTCCAGGTCAATAACTTCAAAGAACATGAAGCAGACGGTTCGAAGGGAGGTAGTATCAAGGATGCCAACATTAAGTTTAGATCCCATTGCGGAGGAGGATGCTTTATAGGTGGTTTTAGGAGGAAAACTCCTCTCAGAAAGGCCTTGCATAACCTATGAGACATAATGTTATTGTCATGCAGGCCAACATGATACTTAGAAATAGCAGCCAGTTGTACTTTGACTGTAGATGACGAGGATCCTGAATGAAAAACCTCCGCCAGGAAATCTAAAACCGAATGTACGGGAGCAGTAAAGGGGTCAATATTTCTGGAATTCGCCCAAATAGAAAAACGTCGCCACTTGCTAGCATAAACAGTCATAGTGGACGACTTCAAGGAAGAGACTAATGTCTCTGACTGAGTCCGAAATCATCGGTAGCCTGGCTAGGGTAGGAAGTGGAGCAACCAAGCAGCGAGGTTGAGAGAATGAATGGCCCGGTGCTGCTGACCCGATTGGTGGATCAAGAGATCCGGAACTGGGTCCAGATGCCAGGGCTGCACCAGAAGGTGACGATGCAGAGACGGAAACCAAATTTGTCGAGGCCAATATGGGGCAATGAGGATCAACTTGGCTCTCAAAACGGTGGCTTTCTGAATGACTTGTGGAATCAAGGGAAAAGGAGGAAAAGCGTAAAGAAGTCCCCGGGGCCAATCCTGGGTTAGAGAGTCTCTCAGAGGTTGGCCTGGAAGGGAAAGAGAGTGAAGAAATCGGGCACTTGTTGTTTTGAGGAGTAGCAAAAGATCGCAACAAGGAGTGCCCCACTTCAGAAAAAATCTGATCCACTACAGATTGATTGAGAGACCACTCGTGAGGCATCAGAATGGATCTGCTCAGCCTGTCCGCTAATAGGTTGGACCTGCCGGGGATGTGCGTTGCTATCAGAAACCGCTGAGAAGAGATCGCCCACTGCCAAAGTCTGAGAGCTTCTCGACATAACGGATAGGACCTGGTCCCGCCTGCTTGTTGATGTACCAGACTACGGACATGTTGTCCGTCTGTACTGCAATAGTCCCTGTGGGAAGAAAGTCGTTGAGGGCTTGCAACGTTAAAAGCACTGCTCTCATCTCCAGGACATTTATGTGCAGATGGTATTCTATGGGTTGCCACGTCCGTGGACCATCCTGCCCTGATAATGCCCCCACCCGATCAGAGAGGCATCCGTAGTGACTGTGGCAACTGGAGGAGGGAATAAAGGTCGGCCCTGATGAAGAAGAGGGGAAGATATCCACCAGTTCAGATGAGCTCGGCACGACTGTGTTACCAAGACTTCGTGCCTCATCGGGAGACTGTGGTACGACCACTGCGTGAATAGCATCCACTGCAGAAGAGGCATGTGGAAGCGAGCCAGGGGTAGAAGAACAATGGCGCAGCCATAAGACCTAGAACCTTCAGTATAAATCTGGCTTTGATCTTGTTGCTTTGCAAAAGAAGCCGAGCAATTTTGGATGTCCAGAATTCTTTGATCTGTTAGTCTGGCTAACATTTTGACGGTGTTTAATTCTGCGCCTATAAAGGTGATAGATTGGCAAGGCAGCAGAGAAGATTTTTCGAAATTTACTGAAATTCCCAAACTCCTGCAAAGCTGTAGAGTGTAGTCTCTGGACTGAAGAAGCTGACACTTGGTGGTGGCGGAGAGGAGCCAGTCGTCCAAATAGGGAAACACCTGGAATCCTCGACGTCTCAGATGAGCTGTGACCACTGCCATGCATTTGGTAAACACTCTGGGGGCTGAAGTGAGGCCAAAGGGCAGGGCTCTGAATTGGTAATGACTGGTCCCCTAGCCGAAAGCGGAGAAACCTTCTGGAGCGTCTGTGAATCTTTATGTGATAGTACGCATCCTGAAGGTCTATAGAGCACATCCAGTTGTCCTTGCCCAGAAAGGGCAGAATGGACTGAAGCGTGACCATCCGGAATCTTGCCTTCTTGACAAATCTGTTCAGATTGCTCAGGTCTAATATTGGTCTCCAATCTCCCGTCCTATTGGGGACCAAAAAGAATCTGGAGTAGACGCCGGATCCTACCTGGTCTGCTGGCACAGTCTGGACGGCCCTTTTTTCTAGGAGCTTTGAAACCTCCTGTTCTGCCAAATCCCTTTGACCGGGTGAGATGTCTGGAAGGGATTGTAGAGATACGGGAAACCTTTCGAAGGGGATTTTGTAACCCTCGGATATGATCGACTGTACCCACATCTCTTGAGATAGGGATTGCCAGGCTACTGGGTACAGCGAAATCCTTCCCCCGACTGCCTCCAAGGGTGGACAGTCGGGCAACACCTCAGGGATGCTGAAAGGGCTTCTCAGGAAGAGACTCCCTGTTGCCCTGGTTCTGAGGACCCCCCCTGCTTCTAGGGCGTCTATTATTGTTACCCCTCTGCCTCTGGGGTAAACTGACCACGTGTTCGGTGTAGCTCCTTGGGCTTTACGGAACCACATCTTCCCCCCCTTCTGACCCTTGGGGTATGGTCTAGAAGGAGTGGAAAACTGGACTCCAACGGCAGAAAGAGTTTTACCGTCCTGCTCACACCTGGTCAAGGTATCCTTCACCTGAGGTCCGAACAAAGCCGAACCATCAAAGGGGGTATTAGTGAAGGACGCCTTAAAGGGGTCCGCAAAATTACAAAGCCGCATCCAGGCTTGGCGTCTAAGAGCAACCCCTGTGCCTGCGGCCCTGCTCGCTCCATCGGCCGCATAGGATATGAGCCGCATGGAGGAGTTAGATATGGAATTCAGGATAGCAAGCTGCGAGGCAATCTTTTCTTGAGCCCCAGCAGCAGAAGGATCCTGGACTACTTCTCCCAGTTCCTTGAGAACATCTCGTTGAAGCCTGGTGAAGTGACAAAGATAATTCAGCGAACGCATAGCAAAGGTCACTGAAGAAAACATCCGCTTTCCATATCTTTCCATGGTCCTAGAGTCCTTATTAGGAGGATGGACAGGTACTGAAGGATCCGCCAGTTCCTTCTTAGTGGCAGCCGCCAACACCATAGCATCCACCGAGACACCCTTGGAAAGGAACTGTTTATCCGAAGGGGCCGTAATGAATTTGGATGGTCTTCTGGGGACAGGTTCCACAGAATCTGGAGCCGCCCACGCCTTCCGAGCCACCACCTGCATAAGTGGGTCGAAAGGCGGAGACACCCAGGAGGTGGAGGGTCGGGATCCAAAAGCCTCCAGGTATACCGACTCATCCTCGGAGGGGTCAATGGAGGGCAAATTCCCCCTCTGTTTGAGGAGCTCAAGGATGTCTGAAAAGGAGACATCCTCAGAGGGGGACCGTGGGGAACCCTCCGACTCATCTAAGTCGGTATCAGATGTAGTAGACTCAGGGGAGTCTGTGTGTTTCCTCTTACACGTCCTCTTCCGAGGGGGTTCCCCTGCAGGATCAGGAGAAACCTCGGAAGAGGAGGAAATTCCCAGTGGGGAAACCTGGGGCGATGGATCCCTGGGCCTGAGAGCAAGAGGCGTCTGCAGGCACTGATGAGGGAGGAGCTAGAGGGATGGACCGTTGACCAGGCTCAGAAGCCAGGACACTCATCACCTCAAAGGCTCCTCTCCCCGGGAGGCCGGAACACACCCGCTCCGAAGAAACAGGAATGGCCGGCTCCAAAGAGAGAGAAGGCTCCGAGGCCGATGTCGGCGCCGAGCTTACCAAAGCGAAGCCCGAGAGGGAGGCGGGTCGGACAAGGGCCCGCTGCCACTGGCCCCCCCGGAGTCGACAGTGCAAACCCCCCGACCCCATCCCTCCAAGGAAGGTCTCAAGGCGGAGATCGGGCCGAGGGCGGAGCCGAAGGATGTATCGGCTCCGGCATCGAAACAGTCGCTGTCCCGAGAAGCTCCGGCTCCGAACTACGGTGAGGAGTCGGAGGAGGAAGTTCAAGGATTGGGGCTATAGCCGAAGTCTGTTGAGACGGGCTATGGAGCATTTGGGCCAGTGCCTGAGACTTCAATAGCCTGCTTACCACCCTCTCTAAATCGTGGTCAGACAGCCTGGAAGATCTCGAAGATCGGCTCCGATGGCTCTGCTCCGACAAAAGAGGAGACCCGGGCAGTGGATACTCAGTATAGAAGGGGACCGAGATCTCTTACGGGTCGAAGCCATCGGAGCCGAAGTCCCTTGAACTCCAGATGGAGCCGAGGATATCTCGGCTCCGATGCTGGATAAAGTGTCGGCTCCAGCCGGAGCCGACAAGGCCACAGTAGTCCGGGTATCGGAGCCGGTCGGCGCCGAACCCACTACTTGAACAGAAAATGTATCGGCCCCAGCCGGAGCCGATGTCGGCTCCGACGGAGCTGGAGCTACCGGAGGAGGCTTGGACACTGTAGCCTGAGCCTTCGGTGGCTTAGGAGGTTTTCCTGACCCTAATTTAGGAGGAGAACCTTCTGGCTTAAGTAAGCCTCGGAGGATGAGCTTATTCCTCCTTTCCTGCAGGACTCTCTGGCTAAAAGCATGACACAAAGCACAGGAGTCCTGCAGGTGCAAAGGCCCCAGGCAATAAACACAAGAAGTGTGACCGTCTGTCAGAGACATTTTCTGACAGCACTGGTCACACTTCTTGAAGCCTGAGACCTTGCCTTCTTTTGACATCCTAGGAGGATGGAAACACAAACAATCCCAACAAACACACAAATTAATCCCTTACACAAACACACAGGAAGGGAAAAACCAATGGGGAATTAAGCCTGACTAAAAACTTTAGATTAAAGATTATAAAAAGTTTAAAAACAAGGGAATAGGGTGGGCCTGTAACTAACTACAGACTAAACTGACACTAAAAGGGAAAAATAAACCCCTAACTAATCTTTTCTTATTTCACAAAGAAAAAACTTACCTCAGCTGGCAAAGGAGACCTCTATCGCTAAGCGGCAAACGAGATCTGGGGTAGTTCCGCCTTGCATCATGGGATATAGGGTTGCTTCGAGCTGGTAAAAGGAGTTCTCGAGCTAAAGCAAGTGCCGAGTCGGAGCCGAGGATCGGCTCCGAACCCATCCAGCAAGAATGAAGGCAAGACTGACAACTTAACATCAGCTTTTGAAAGAGGAGCATTCTGAATGGCTTTAAGGTCCTGAGTTGGCTGTGCAGGACCAGATTGTTTTGTTGGGTCAGCAAGTGAGAAGTTTGAGGCAATATCCATGCTGGACCTTGAGACAAGCTCTTTAGGATTGGGTACCAGTGCTGGCGTGGCCAGTCTGGTGCAATCAGTATCATTTTTGGCTTCTCTTGTCTGACCTTTACGAGTATGCTGGAAGGAAAGGCATATACTGCTAAATTTTTCCAGCTGAAGGATAGGGCGTCCACTTTCCATGCTCGCTTTTGATAAATCCTTGTGCAAAATCTCTGCAATTGGCAGTTGTGAGGGGAGGCAAATAGATCTATGTCTGAGCATCCCCATTTCCTTGTTGTCATGGTGAAGACTTGTGGATCCAGTTTCCATTCGTGGGGATCCATGAGGTTTCTGCTTAGTTTGTCTGCCAGAGTATTTGTTTTTCCTGGCAGGAATTGTGCTTGCAGGTGAACTTGTTAAGTCAATGCTGTGTCTCATAAGGTCATTGCCTGTCTGCAGAGGGGGTAGGAATGTGTACCTCCCTGCTTGTTAATGCACCACATGACCGTAGTATTTTCTATCAGTAGCTGTCCTGGATGAAGCAGGTCCTTAAAGGCTGTCAGGGCATTTTGAACAGCTAGCATCTCATTTTGACTGATGTGAAGATGCATCTGGTTTGCAGGCCATGTGCCCTGAATACATTTTCCTGCCATATGGGCCCCCCAGGCATAATCTGATGCATCTGTTGTCAGTGTCTGTCTGGCTGTGGGTAAACTGAATGGCAAACCCTTGTTGTGGTGACAGGCCTCTACCCACCATCGAAAAGTACAGTTTTGTACCTACCATAAATGTAGATGTTCGAGTACTAATACAGCTGCAGTCATAACAGATGGGTTTTCCTGCCGTCAGGCGGGTCCTTGGTCGGCCGAATTCCAAAGTCTAGGTCCGGCGTCGGTTGTCGCTTCTTCCCTGACGTCAGTGCGACAGGGGTATAAAAGAACCAGCCAACGCCATTTTCTTCAATTTTCTTGCCCCAGATGTCAGGTGCCCCCAGAAGGAAGGCAATACATAAATTTAAGCCATAATATGCAATATAATCAAAAAACAGTAGTTGAAAGCAAATACACCATAAATGAGTACCCCGATCAGGTTGTATGAGTAGGTGTTAGCCAATAGGCCTGTCCCAAGAGGGGAAGGAGGGAGGGAAACCTGGACTGCAGCTGTATTAGCACTCGAACATCTACATTTATGGTAGGTACAAAACTGTACTATGTTCATCGTGCATACAGCTGCAGTCATAACAGATGGGTAGAATCCCAAAGCTAAAAAAGGGGTGGTAGGCACTAGGTGGAACTAGGAGGAGCCAGGATGCCCTGCAAGACTGCAGTGGCAAAGCCTGCTCTAGTTTTGGAGTATAATGGTAGGTGATAGTGCTTGGAGAAGGTATGCACAGAACTCCAAGTGGATGCTTCCAAAATATCTTTGGTAGGAACCCCTCTGAGGAAAGCTGCAGAGGTAGCTGTGGCCCTTGTGGAGTGAGATCTGATGCCTGCAGGTACAGTTTTACCATGAAAAGAGTAACAAAAGCGTATGCAGTGGGCTATCCATTTTGAGATAGTCTGTTTGGAAATTGGCTTCCCTTGAGCTCCTGTAGCATAGGACACAAAGAGTCGTTCCGATTTTCTGAAAGGCTTTGTTCTGTCCAAATAATAACGCAGCTGTCTGTGGATGTCCAAGGAATGAAGTAGTCTCTCCCTTTTGTTTTGAGGATTAGGGTAAAAGGTAGGTAAGTGAATATCCTGATTCAAAGCTACCCTGGATACCACCTTTGGCATAAAGGACGGATTGGTTCATAGGTTCATAGGTTCATACTAGGCTATCTGCCCGAGGGCATTTACAAGCCTAGCCCATAGTTTTGTGGCTTACGCCACCCCTTTAGTATGGGGAACTATACCCATTATTTTGCTGTGCCTCTGTTGAGCAGTGACACTGAGGTAATCCCTGGGGTATATCTGCGATCTCCCATCCATTGGTCAAGATTTCTCTTGAACAAGGCCAGCGAGGTGCTCTGCCTCACATATACCGGGATTTTATTCCACAGCATAGGGAGTCTTTGGGTGATTAATCTATCCCTCTAGCACGTCCTATTAATAGCCGTATCGAGGTTTAAGTCTCCCGCCCTTGTGGCTCTGACGGATCTAGATTTTTTGAGGTGAAGCATATTCATCAAATCTGGGTTTGACATGGCCTTGTATGTTAGGCAAAGGTCACCTCTGAGCAAGCGGTAAGCGACTGAATAGAGCTGGAGTTCTTTCAGTCGGGCAGCATAGGACAGATGTTTGAGACCCTCATAAGGAAACTCTGTCCTGACGGAAAATTATGAAAGGCTGCGCAGCCATGAGGGCTTGTAGTTCCGATATCCTACGAGCTGAGGTGATAGCCAGAAGGAAGGCTGTTTTCCAGGACAAATATTGCAATTCTGTTGAGGCAGCTGGCTCAAAAGGAGGCAAGGTCAGTTTTTCTAGAATGAAATTGAGGTCCCAAGAAGGTACTGGTTGTTTCCTTGGGGGTTTTATATTCTTAGCCCCTCTGAGGAACTGTCTTAAGAGGGGGTGAGAGAATAAAGGAGGATCAGTGTTGTATTCTGCAGAAATGGCTGAGGCATGAATTTTGATGGAGGAGAATGAAAGTCCACTGCTTAGTATCTCAGCCAGATACTGTAATATTTGAGGTAAATTCAGTATTCCAGGATTCTGGCCCTTTTTCTCATTCCAGGCACAAAACCGTTTCTATTTTGTGGAGTAAGCTTTTCTAGTATAAGGCCTTCTGGCCTCCAAAATGACATCCTGCACCTCTCCTTGGAGAGTAGGGTCTGTTGTGAAGTTAAGGAATCTTCCATGCGGCCAGGTTGAGTGTTTTCAGCTGACTGTGAAGAGTTTTGAAGCTGTGCTGAGTCAGAAGAGGTGGCATTAGAGGTAGGGTCCATGGTGGGGAATGCATCAGGCTCCTCAGGAGTGGGTACCAGTGTTGTCTTGGCCAGTCTGGAGCAATGAGAATCATCTTTGGTCTGTCTGCTCTGGTTTTTAACAGAACTTTGCGCAGCAGAGGAAGAGGTGGAAAGGCATAAACTGTCACTGCTATCCAACTGAAAGAGTGCGTCCACTCTCCAGGCCTGTGGATGAAAAGTCCTTGAGCAGAACTTTGCCAATTGGTGATTTTTGTGGGAGGCAAAGAGATGTATGTCTGGCCTTCCCCATGCTAGAATTATCTCTGTAAAAACTTGAGGATGCAACTTCCATTCATGTGGATCTGTCATATTTCTGCTTAGGTTGTCTGCCAGCGTGTTTTCCTTGCCTGGCAAGTACTGTGCTTGAAGTTCGATTTGTAATTCCAGAGCCATGTTCCAAAGAGACATGGCCAGTCTGCATAGGAGGTATGAATGGATTCCTCCCTGCTTGTTTATGTATCACATTACTGTGGTGTTGTCTGTCCTTATCAATAGTTGACCTGGATGCAGAAGGTCTTTGAAAGCTATAATAGCATTTATTACTGCTAGCATTTCCTTTTGATTGATGTGTAGGTGCTTTTCTTTTTGGGACCATTTGCCCTGAATGCACCGATCTGTCATGTGCGCCCCCCAGGCGTAGTCCGAAGCGTCTGTTGTGATGACTTGATTTGCTTGAGGTTTGCAGAATGGGAGACCTGTGTTTCTTTGGCATGCTTGAGCCCACCACAGAAATTCCTTTTGAAGACATGGAATCAGTGGTATTATTGTTTCCAAACTGTGGCTGTGTTGAGACCATAGGTTTTTCAGGTACCATTGAAGTTTCCTCATATGCAGCTTTGCACATGGAATTAGTAGGATGCAAGATGCCATGAATCCCAGAGCCTGCAGGATTTTCCATGCAGTCAGCCTGGTGAAATTTGCTAGTTTTCTGAAGTATTGAGTTAGTTGCCCCTGTTTCTCTGGCGTGAGGTAGGCCATCTGGGTGATTGTGTCCAAGTTGGCACCCAGGAAAAATATTGTTTGAGAGGGTATTAGCCTTGATTTCTTTTTGCTGACTGTGTATCCCAGAGAATTCAACAACATTATTACAAAAGCCAGACGTTTCAGAAGTATGTACTTGCTGTCCGCTTGGATCAGGCAGTCGTCCAAATATGGGTATATTTGTATCGCTTGAAGTCTGCAATAGGCAATTACTGATGCCAGGCATTTCGTGAATACTCTGGCCGCAGTGGATAAGCCAAAGGGCAATGCAGAGAATTGATAATGAGTTGAACCTGCAAGAAATCTGAGGTATCTTCTGCAATCTTGTCTGATTGGGACATGCAGGTATGCCTCCTTGAGGTCCAGTGTTACCAGCCAAGACGCCTTGCCCAGCATGGGAAGAAGCTGCTGTAACGTGAGCATCTTGGATTTTGGCACGAGTAAAAATGTGTTTAGGATGGATAGGTCCAAAATAGGTCTCCAATCTTTTCCCTTCCTTGGTACCAGGAATAGTCTGGAGTAAAAACCTTGACCTTGTTCTTGTGGAGGTACCTCTTGAATAGCTTTCATGTCCATGAGATCTGAAATTTGTTTTTGTGCCTCTGCCCTTTGACTGTGTGGCAGCTTTGGCATGCCCCTCATTTTTGGAAGGGTGTGAAAATGGAATCTGTAGCCTCTGTTTATAATGTCCAGGATCCATTTGTCTTTTGAGACAATATGCCAATTTTTCGAAAATGCTAGTTTTCCACCTAAAGGTGCTGCCATTTGAGCCTTGCTTGGCATGCAAAGGGAAAAGTCATTGGGTCTGCTTTCTGAATGGCTGTGAACTATCCTCACCACCTCTTTGTGTAGGAGCTTGCCATTGTCTGCCTCTAAACGATCCTTGAGAGTGCCCTCTGCCCCTCGGTTGCCTGTATCTACCTTTTTGGGGTCTGTCCGTGGCTGGAAAGGACCAATTTTTGGAAGGCCAATTTCTGAAACGTGGAGGTTGTACCTGTAGGAAATCTTTCACTGTATGCATTGATTTAGCCTTTACCTCCATTTTCTTTAATACCTCCTCAGCTTTAACACCAAATAATACATATTTTTGCAGAGGGGCATCTAGTAAGTTAGCTTTGACATGATCTGGTAAGGTTTGCTCTTTGAGCCAGGCATGTCTACGTATGACTGATCCTGTAACAGCAGCTCTACATGAGGCCGCTAAAGCATCAAAACCACATTGCAAGGTATGTTTACCCACTTGTTCTGCACTATGCATCAAATCCTGCAACTCCTTCTAGTCTGGTTGTTCAGGTTGTGACATTTTGTTTTTCAACTGATAACAGAAACTGTTGGTACTTTAACATATGGAACTGGCAGTTTAATGCCCTCATGGTTAAGGTGGCAGAGGTGTATACCTTTTTCCCCACCTTTCTAAAGCTCTGGAATCTCTCTCTGAAGGTAATGGATTTTTAGCAGTGGAGGCCTTAATTCCCTTGGGGCCCTGTGAGATAGTTTCTGGGTCAGCCGCATGGCTTTTGTATAGGAATTGGTGTGAGTCAGGAACCCGGTAATACCTGTCACGCTTGACTGGGGCTGGAGGTAAAGAGTCTGGGTTAAGGCAGGCCTCCGAATACACATCATCTAGAATGTCTAAGACAGGAGGTATAGCCAGAGGCCTGTGCTGAAGGAGCAAGAGAAAATCCCTAAGCCTTTTCTTGGAGTCTGGCCTTCCCAGTGGAAGTGTTCCCCCTCAAGGTATGCAAGGTTTCCCCAAAAGAGTAATCCTCAGGGGGGGAGACAGAGGGAATGGACTCCTCTGCACCAGAATCTTCAAAAGGGGAGTATGAATGTTCGTGGTCATCAGAATGCTCTGAAATAATGGAGGCCTGGTCCGAGGAGGGGGATTCTTCCTCCACTCTGGGCCTTTTGTCCTGAGGGGGGGGGGGTGAGAACCCCTGATAAAAGTAATCAAATCCTCAGCCATTTTGAGCATCTGCTTTTTAGGCATTGGGCCTTGAGAAGGGCCCTGTGGAGCTTGTCTCTTAGTATGCATGGCTGCTTTAGGCTTAGTGAAAGCCTTGATGGAAAAAGAAGAGGAAGGCCTGAAAACACCTTGAGAGGTGGCAGACCTGTCTAAACTCTGAGTTTCACCGCCAAGAGTGGCTTCGGTATTGGTAGTCGGGGTGTGGGCCGAAGAGCCTGCGACCTCGGGTACAGTAGACACCGCCAATGAAGTGTCGTCGGTAGTCAGGGGCTGTGTAGGCGCCTCACTGAGAACCGGACCACCTGTAGTCGGCTTTGGCGTGGTGTGGGTAGAAGCCACGGACCTCGTATGTCAGTCCCTATCTTTGCGTCTTTTACTCAAAACTGGAGTTGGAGTATCTGACGACATAATGTAATTAAATTTTTTGCCAAAACAGTGTTGGGCGAACTCCGCCCGATGCTTAATGGTGCGTCTGTTGAATGTAGCACAAAAACGACAGGTCGAGACGTCGTGGTCTGGGCCTAAACAAGGAATGCAGAGGGAATAAAAATCCTTACGCGGTATTTGCTTCCCACATGAAATACAATTATTAACTTTGTCTGACATCGGTCTGAGGCAAGAAAAGTTTCCCCAACGGGGTACTTAGCTTTCAAGAAGACTTCGGTTGCAAAATATTCGTAATCTCAGGAGCTGGCCGACCGGCACTTGCGAACTGCTTCTGCTTCCGGCACCGCGCGGCAAGAAAGACTGAAGAAAATGGCGTCGGCTGGTTCTTTTATACCCATCGCACTGACGTCAGGGAAGAAGCGACGACAACCAACGCCGGACCTAGACTTTGGAATTCGGCAGACCGAGGACCTGCCTGACGGCAGGAAAACCCATCTGTTATGACTGCAGCTGTATGCACGATGAACATCTCCTGTTGCAGGCACAGAATGAGTGCAATTACTGTCTCCAGGCTGTGGTAATGCTAAGTCCAAACACTTTTTAGCTACCACTGTAGTTTCCTCACATGCAGACTGGCATATGGAATTAGTAGAATGTAGGATGCCATGAAATCCAAGGCCTGCAGGATTTTCCTTGCAGATAAGTGGGTTTTTGTTGCCAATTTCTTGAAGTAAGAAGTCAGTTGCTTTTGTTTGTCTGGCGTGAGATAAGCCATCTGGGCAGTTGTATTTAAGCTTGCACCCAGGAATATTATTTCTTGAGAGGGCACTAGTTTTGATTTCTTTTCGTTTACTGTGTACCCTAGGCCAATTAGTAATCTTTTTACAAACACCAGATGCTTTAGAAGAATGTCTTTGTTCTCTGCTTGAATTAGGCAGTTGTCCAAGTAGGGATATATTTGAATTCCTCTGCTTGCAAAATGCAAATACTGGTGCCAAGCATTTTGTGAAGACCCTGGGTGCAGTAGATAAGCCAAAGGGCAGTGCAGAGAATTGGTAGTGCATTGAGCCAGCTATGAATCGGAGGCATCTTCTGCAAGATTGTCTGATTGGGACATGCAGGTATCTTGAATTTTGGAACTTCCAGAAATGTATTTAGTATAGACAGGTCCAGTATTGGTCTCCAGGTTTTGTCCTTTCTGGGCACTAGGAAAAGTCTGGAGTAAAATCCTTGCCCCTGCTCTTGTTGTGGTACTTGTTGAATGGCTCATGTCCATGAGGGCTGTAATTTGTTTTTGTGCCTCTGCCCATTGATTGTGTGGCGGGTCTGGCATACCTTTTGACCTTGGTAGGGTGTGAAAATGGAACCTGTAGCCTTGGGACACTATGTTCAGGACCCATTTGTCTTGGGTAACCATTTGCCAATTTGATGAAAAAAGTGCTAATTTTCCCCCTAAGGGGGCTGCCAAAAGAAAAGTGCTTGGATCTGGCAGAGGAAAGTCATTGGGACTGTTTCCTGTAAGGTTGTGATTTGTCTTCTCCGCTTTTGGAGGTAGGAGCACCCCATTGTTTAGGCCTGTATGAGCCTTGGGGCTGAGATCTGCCTCTGGGACACCTGTATCTGCCTCTTTGTGGTCTGACACTGGAAAGGACCAGTTTTTACAAGGCCAGTTCCTGCTAAATCTGGGTGGCTGTACCTGTAAGAAATCCTTGACTGTCTGCATGGATTTTACTTTATCCTCCATTTTTTTCAACACCTCTTCTGCTTTAGTACCAAAGTATCCTGCTGTAATGGAGCATCTAATAATTTTGCTTTAACATGATCAGGCAGATTCTGTTCCTTTAATCAAGCATGCCTTCCAATAACAGAACCTGTAACAGCGGCCCTGCAAGAGGCCTCCAGTGAATCATAACCACATTGCAAAGTATGCTTTCCCACTTGTTTAGCTGCATGCAATACATCTTGCATTTCCTTGTTCTCTGAACATTCAGTATTTGTCAACAATTTTTGTTTAAGCAGTGACATTAAATATTGCTGATATTTAAGCATATGAAACTGACAATTTAAAGCCCTTACAGCCAAGGTAGCAGAAGGGTAAACTTTTTTCCCCATCTGTCTAGAGCCCTAGAATCCCTATCAGAGGAGACAGGGTTTTTTGCAGTGGAAGCTTTAACCCCTTTGGGACCCTGAGATATAGTTTCTGGGTCAGCAGCAGAGTTTTTATATAGGAATTTATGAGAATCCGGAACCCTGTAGTATCTGTCTGGCTTGGCAGATGCAGGGAGTAGAGAGTCAGGGGACAGGCCGGACTCTGAAAATACATCTTCTACAATGTCTAGAACAGGTGGAATAGCAAGGGGTCTGTGCTGAGTAAGTAGCAGAAAGTCTGAGCCTTTTCGTAGATTCAGAATAATCTTGGCTCTCCCAGTGGAAATGCTCCCTCATGGTATGCAGGGTTTCCCCAAAAGAATAATCCTCAGATGGAGAGGCTGAAGGAATGGATTCTTCAGCATCAGAATCCTCATAGGGAAGTATGAAATAATCCTGTTCAGAAGAGGAATCAGAGGAAATAGAAATCTGATCAGAAGAATCATACTCTGTCTCTTGCCTAGGCCTCGTATCAGGAGGGGGATGGGAACCCCTGATCAAATTAATTAGGTCTTCAGCCATTTTGAGCATCTGTTTTTTAGGCATGGAAGTCTGAGTAGGAGAATGCTGTACTTGTTTCTTTGTCTTTAGAGCTGCTTTAGTCTTTGAAGCTGAAGATGGCTTAACATATAGTTGTGTAGGTTTGAAGACACCCTCAGAAGCCAATGCCTGCTCAGCAGCTCCGGACCCATCTGAAGGAATGATTTCCGTGTGTCTAATACCTTGAGTATCCAGAGGCCCAGTCGGCTCCACATGGGAGTCGGAAGTGGCCTGTGGCTCTGAGGTAGAGGGCGCCAGGGGCTGCGAAAGTGCCTCACTGAGAACCGGCGAACCGGCGACTGGCCTAGCGGAGACCTCGTCGTCGGTTTTGGACCTCGGATGCCTATCTTTTTTTCTTGTCCTTGCGTTTTTTTGTAAACTCCGGTCATCGGCTGTTCTGATGGCATTATATAATTTAATCTTCGTCCAAAGTAATGAAATGCAAAATCGAACAGACGGTTAATAGTGCGTTGGTTAAATCTAGCACAAAACAGACAGCTAGCAAAGTTGTGATCACGGCCTAGGCAAGGAATACAGTTAAGAGTGAAAATCCTTGTGAAGTATTTGCTTCCCACAAGAAATACAATTGTTAACTTTTTCTGACATTGGTCTGGAGCAAGAAAAAAGTTTCCCCAACGGGGTACTTACCTTTAATGAAGACTTCGGTTCTGAAATTCAGATTTGAAAATCTCAGGAGTCGGCCGACCGGCACTTGCGAACTGCTTTTGCTTCGGGCACCGCGCAGCAAGAAAGACTGAAGAAAATGGTGTCGGCTGCATCTTTTATACCCCTGGTGCACTGACGTCAGGGGAAGAGGCGACACCAACCGACACCGGACCTAGACTTTGGAATTCTGGCCGACTGAGGGTAGCCTGCCAGCAAGATAACCCAAGAGTAATGACTGCAACAGTGAAACAAGACGAACATCCTTGGCCTTCCTGGCCTGGAGGAGCGCTCTGTATTGTGCTCTGTTGAAAGAGACCTCCTATGACTTGTGGAAGGAGGTGGGTTTGGTCCTTTAGACGTTGTGGGACACCTTTTCGGGTATGGATTTCCCATCAGGCCATAAAGTACCTCTTTCCCACAACTGACAAGACCCAGTTAACTGAAGTGATCTGTTGCCACAAGGGAAGACAGTGAGAGAGATGGGCAGAAAGGGGTAAATGATTTGAAGGGGTCTGGTAGTCACGCAGCAGTTGACCTGCCAGGAAAGGGTCATGTGTGAAAGGGCTGGGAAGTGGTTGGTCTGGTTGAGGATAATTTCCTTGCTCCTTTCCTAGATTTGGAAGAAGGTGGTACAGAAGCTTTCCTGACAAAACTTGGCTTGGAGGGATAGTTTCTGTGAAACGTATGCACTGGTGAGACAAAGAGGTGCTTAAGTACCTGTGGATTTTTAACAATTTTGCTAATTATTTTCCAGAGAGAATAACTACTGTCAAAAGGAGCATTCAAAATCTTGTTTTTAAAATCATCTGGTGATGGCAGTAGTCTGAGCCAGGAGTATCTGTGGAGAACGGAGGCTGAAGCAGCAGACCTGGCTGATGCTTCTAGATCATATAGTAGCTACATTTAATTGAATGTTTAATGACTCGAGTAGCTAAGGAGAGGGTGGAGGCAACTTGTGCATTAACAGGAGTATCTGGTATGGAGGATAGCTGATCCATAGCCTGTGAGACAAGATCCAAAGCATACTTTACCATATGCGTTTGGTTAATGGTGGCTCTGAAAGCCAGGGTAGAAGTGTATATTTTCTTTCCTAGTCTGTCCATCATTTTACTGTCTATGTCTGATGGAAGTAAGGAGGAAGAGGGAATCTGTCTGGATTGCTTGCCTGCCCAAGAGAGCAATCACAGCTAGGTCTGCCATAGGAGACTTCTTAAAATATTTAAAGTCATCAAGAAAGTACAGTCGTGTACACTTAACATAAATGTAGATGTTTGAGTGTATTCACAGTTAGTCATCACACTTGGGTTACCCTGCAAAGGGTACCCCTCAGTGGGCCCGAATACCAGAAGCTTATTATTTCTGCGTCGGTTGCTGTCGCTCCAGGACTGATGTCAGGTTGTCAGTGGTATAAAAACAGGCAGCTGACGCCATTACATCAGGTTTTCTTGCCCCAAATGTCAAAAGACCCCTAATAGGGAGTTAGGTTATTGTGGAATACCACCACCAGTAGAAAATAAATAAAAAATAGCACTAAGGAGTGAGGAAGAGAGAGATAGAGAAGACCAGGGGGATGTAGGGTGGGAAACCAGGACTGCAACAGTGAATACACTCGAACATCTACATTTAAGGTAAGTGCACACAACTGTACTATGTTCTTCATGTTTCACAGTTGCACTCATCATACTTGGGTTGATTCCCAAAGCTGAAGAAATGGGTGGAAACAGTCAAGAGTCGGGGCTGGCTAATATGCCCTGCAGGACTGCAGATGCAAAGCCTGCCCTGGATTTGGAAAAGATAGGCAGGTGGTAATGCTTGGTGACGGTATGAACAGAACTCCATGTTGCAGCCTCCAGGATGTCCCTGTTAGGGACCCCTCTGAGAAAAACTGCAGAAGTGGAAGTTGTCCTAGTGGAATGTGTTCTGACCCCCTGTGGGGCTGGTTTCCCATGGTATTTGTAATAAAAATGGATACAGTGTGATATCCATTTGGAAATTGTTTGTTTTGATATGGCCTTGCCCTCTGCACCTGCTGCAATGCTGACTAGTAACTGGTCAGATTTCCTAAAGGGCTTAGTCATATCCAGGTAGAATCTGAGCTGTCTGTGCACATCTAAAGAGTGCAGGATCCTTTCCCCCTTATTTTGAGGTTTAGGGAAAAAGGTGGGCAACTGTCTAGATTGGGTGAGCGCCACACTGGACACCACTTTAGGCATGAAAGTTGGATTATTCCTGAGGGAGACCCTGTCAGCATGAAAAATGATGAAGGCTTCCACAGCTATGAGTGCTTGTAGCTCAGAAACCCTTCTAGCTGAAGTGATGCCTAGAAGCAAGGCTGTTTTCCAAGATAGGAATTGTAACTCTGCTGAAGTTGCAGGATCAAAGGGGGTTAAGCGTGAGTAGGGGCTCTTCTGGGTGGCCTTAAGTTGTTAGCCCCTCTAACGAGCTGCTTGATGAGCAGGTGTGAAAAAAAGAGGTGGCTCTGTGCTGTAATGAGCAGAGATGGCAGACGCATGGATTTTAATAGAAGAGAAGGATAGGCCCCTGTGAAGCAGGGCTGCTAGGTAAATCAGGATGAGCGGTAAGGAGGGCTGTGCTGCTTCAGCTCCTTTATCCTGGATAAAGGAGCAATACCTTTTCCACTTAACATAGGATTTTCTAGTACTGGGTTGTCTGGCTTCACGTATAACGTCCGGAACTTGCTTGCTTAGGATGGCCACTGGAGGAGATGTCAAGGAATAAACCAGGTTGCCAAATTCAGGGTCTGCAATTGTGGATGCAAGAGCTCCTTCTGTTGGGTGAGGAGAGTTGGAATCTGAGGGAGGTGCCATGGAGGCAAAGTACAGTTGTGTACACTTACCATAAATGTAGATGTTCGAGTGTATTCACTGTTGCAGTCATTACGTTTGGGTACTCTCCTGGCAGGTTGCCCTCAGCCGGCCTGAATTCGAAAGTCTTGGGTCCTGCGTCAGTTGCGGTCTTCTCTTCCATGACATCAGGTCGTCAGGGGTATAAAACATGCAGTCGACGCCATTTTCTTTAATTTTTCTTGCCCCTGATGTCAGGTGCCCCCAAAAAGGTAGCAATATTATAAAAATTTATATATATATACATGCATCAATATAAACTTTACCCTCATCTACAAGTAAATACGCCACATAGGTTGTAGAAGATAGAGAAGGAAAGATAAAAGTACACTTGTGTACCTACCATAAATGTAGATGTATTCACAGTTGCAGTCATTACAATTGGGTTCTCCTGCTGGCAGGCTACCCACAGTCGGCCTGAGTTCCAAAGTCTAGGTCTGGCATCAGTTGCTGTCGCCTCTTCCCTGACGTCAATGCGCCAGGAGTATAAAAGATGCAGCAGACGACATTTTCTTCAGTTTTTCTTGCCCCAGATGTCAGGTGCCCCTAAAACGGTAGGCTAAATTAAGCCAATAAGCATGCATACAGAAAAAACAACTTTTCCTTCATCTACAAATACACCCAATAGGTTGTACAGGATAGAGAAGTGCAGATAAGTCCCAGCAAAAGAAAAGGGGAGTGGTGGGAGGGTAACCTGGACTGCAACAGTGAATACACTCGAACATCTACATTTATGGTAGGTACACAACTGTACTATGTTCATCATGTTTCACTGCTGCAGTCATTACAATTGGGTTGAATCCCAAAGCTAAGGTTGGGAAGCTGGTGCTAAATAGGATTAGGAGAGGCTATGAGGCCCTGCAGAACTGCAGTGGCAAAGTCTGCCCTGGATTTAGAGTAGAGAGGTAAGTGATAGTGCTTTGTAAAAGTGTGCACTGAACTCAAGTTGCAGCCTCTAAGACGTCTTTGGTTGGTACTCCTCTGAGGAAGGCTGCTAAAGTGGCTGCTGCTCTGGTTGAATGTGGCCTAATGCCCTTAGGCACTGATTTGCCATGCTGTGAATAGCAGAAACAAATGCAGTGGACTATCCACTTTGATATGGGCTTTCCTTGTGATCCTGCAGCATATACCACTAGAAGTTGTTCAGTCTTTCTGAAAGCTTTGGTTCAGTCCAAGTAGAAGCGTAGCTGCCTGTGAATGTCCAAAGAATGCAGAAGTCTCTCACCCTTATTCTGTGGGTTTGGATAAAAGGTAGGCAAATTAATTGTTTGGTTAAGGGCCACACTGGACACTACCTTAGGCAAAAATATAGGGTTTGTCCTCAGAGAAAACCTGTCAGGATGGAAAATGATAAAAGGTTCCACAGCCATGAGTGCCTGTAACTCAGACTCGTCTAGCGGTGGTTATTGCTAGGAGCCGAGCTGTTTTCCAGGATAAGAATTTTATATCAGCTGCAGAGGCTGGCTCAAACAGAGTCAGTGTGAGTTTTTCCAAGACATAGTTGAGGTCCCATGCAGGTAGTGGTGCTCTATTTGGAGGTCTTATGTTTTTGGCCCCTCTGAGGTACTGCCTTAGCAATGGATGAGAAAAAAATAGGTGGTTCTGTATTGTAATGAGCTGAAATGGCAGAGGCATGAATTTTAATTGATGAAAAGGAAAGGCCTTTATCCAGCATCTCAGTTAAGTATTGCAAAATCTGAGGAATATCTGGGACAATCATGTCAATACCTTGTGCCTGGTTCCAAGCACAGAATCACTTCCATTTTTCTGCATAACATTTTCTGGTGCTAGGCTTCCTGGGCTCCAAAATAACATCCATTACTGCTTTAGAGAGAGGTACGTCTTGAGTGGCTACATTATCCGCCATGCATGCTGCCAGGTTTAAGGTCCTGAGTTGGCTGTGCAGCATCTGACTGCCTTGTTGGGTCAATAAGTGAGGAATTTGAGGTAATGTCCAAGCAGGGCATTGAGACAAGCTCTTTAGGATTGGGTATGAGTGCTGGCAGGGCCAATCAGTATCATTTTTGGCTTCTCTTGTCTGACCTTGAGTACAGAGTACCACCTTGGGGAGGAGAGGCATAGGAGGAAAGGCATATACTGTTAGGTTTTTCCAGCTGAAAGATAGAGCATCCACTTTCCATGCTTGCTTGTGGTAAGTCCTTGTGCAGAATCACTGTAGTTGGCAGTTGTGAGGGGAGGCAAATAGGTCTATGTCCGGGCATCCCCAGTTCCTTGTTATCATGCTGAAGACTTGTGGATTCAATTTCCCCTCGTGGGGATCAATTGGGTTTCTGCTTAGCTCGTCTGCAAGAGTATTTATCCTTCCTGGCAGGAATTGTGCTTGCAGATGTACTTGGTAAGTCAACGCTGTGTCCCACAAGTTCATGGCTAGTCTGTGGAGGGGGTAGGAATGTGTGCCTCCCTGCTTGTTTATGTACCACATGACTGTAGTATTGTCCGTCTTTATCAGTAGTTGTCCTGGATGAAGTAATTCCTTGAAGGCTGTCAGGGCATTTTGAACAGCTAGCATCTCTCTTTGATGGATATGTAGATGCATTTGACTTGCAGACCATGTGCCCTGAATACATCGTCCTGCCATATGGGCCTCCCAGGCATAATCACATGCATCTGTTGTCAATGTCTGCCTGGCTGTGGGTAAGGTGAATCGCTGTCCCGTGTTGTGTTGACAGGCCTTTGCCCACCATCGAAACTCCTGTTGCAGGCAGGGAATGAGGGGTAATTATTGTTTCCAGGCTGTGGCAATGTTGAGTCCAAACACTTTAGATACCAATGAAGTTTCCTCATATGCAGTCTTGCATATGGAATTAGCAGAATGCAGGATGCCATGAAGCCCAGAGCCTGCAGAATTTTTCTTGCAGATAACTGGGTCTTTGTTGCCAACATTTTGAAATAAGTAGTCAGTTGTCTGTGTTTGTCTGGTGTGAGATAAGCCATCTGGGCAGTTGTATTTAAGCTTGCACCCAGGAATATTATCTCTTGAGAGGGTACGAGTTTTGATTTCATTTCGTTTACTGTGTACCCTAGGCATGTTAAAAGCCTTTTCACAAATGCCAGGTGTCGTAGTAGAATGTCCTTGTTCTCTGCTTGAATAAGGCAGTCATCCAAATAAGGATATATTTGAATACTTCTTTGTCTGAAAAAAGCAATTACTGGTGCCAGGCACTTTGTAAAGACCCTGGGCACAGTAGATAAGCCAAAGGGTAGTGCACAGAATTGGTAATGCATTAAGCAAGCCTTGAATCTGAGGTATCTTTCTGCACGACTGTCTTATTGGGACATGCAGGTATGCCTCTTTTAGGTCTAAAGTCACCAGCGAAGCATTCTTGCCCAGCTTGGGCAGAAGCTGCTGTAAAGTGAGCATTTTGAAATTTGGAATGTCCAGGTAAGTGTTCAAAATCGATAAATCCACTATTGGCCGCCAGGCCTTGTCCTTTCTGGGTACAAAGAACAGTCTTGAGTAAAAAACTTGTCCTTTTTCCTGTTGTGGTACTGTCTAAATGGCCCCCATATGCATGAGGGACATAACCTGTTTCTGTGCCTCTGCCCATTGATTTTTCGGCAGATCTGGCCAACCATTTGTCATTGGCAGAGTGTCGAAATAGAATCTGTATTCCTGTGATACGATGTTTAGAACCCACTTGTCCTGGGTTATTAACTACCAATTTTGAGCAAAATGTGCTCGTTTTCCCCCGATGGCTGCTGCCAAAAGATAAGTGCTTGGTGTAGGCAGAGGGAAGTCATTGGGATTGCTTTCCGTAGGTTTGCGCTTTATCTACTCCAGGTCTGGAGGTGGAAGCACCGCATTGCTTTGACCTGTATGAGTCTTGAGCCTGGTACCTGGAACCCTTAGGGCGTCTGGATTTGCCCCTTTGAGCTCTGTCTGACACAGGAAAGGGCCAATTTTGTAGGCCAGTGTCTACTGAATCTTGGTGGCTGCACTTGTAAGACATCTTTAACAGTTTGAATAGACTTAGCTTTGTCTTCCATTTTCTTTAAAACCTCTTCTGCCTTAATACCAAACAGAGAATCATGCTGTAAAGGTGCATCTAGCAATTTAGCTTTAACATAATCAGGCAAATTTTGTTCCTTTAATCAGGCATGCCTCCTAATCACAGATCCAGTAACTGCGGCTAAGAATCAAAACCACATTGCAAAGTATGCTTTCCAACTTGTTCAGCTGCATTCAATAATTCCTGCAATTCTTTATTTTCTGCACATTCTGAAATCATCATTTTCTGTTTCAGCAATCGCATAACATGTTGTTGATACTTAAGCATATGAAATTGACAATATAAGGCCCTGATTGCCAAGGTTGCAGATGTATAAACCTTTTTTCCCAATCTGTCCAGTGCCCTAGAATCTGTCAGAAGGGGTAGGGTTTTTTGCTGTTGAGGCCTTAACTCCCTTTGGACCCTGTGAAATAGTTTCAGGATCAGCAGCATGGTTTCTAAATAAAAACTTATGTGAGCTGGGGACTCTAATATCGGTCAGGCTTCCTGGGAGCCAGAGGTAAGGAGTCAGGGGTCAAGCTTGACTCCAAAAACACATCATCCACAATGTCCAAGACAGGGGGACTGGCTAAAGGCTTGTGCTGAGGGAGAATAAGGAAATCCCTGAGCCTCTTTTTTGATTCTGAGAAGTCTTGACTCTCCCAGTGAAAATGCTCCCTCAAAGTATGCAAGCTTTCTCAAACTGAAAAATCCTCAGGAGAAGATGCAGATAGTATAGACTCCTCAGCATCAAAATACTCATAGGGAGATTTAGATAATTCCTGATCAGAAGAGGAATCAGAAGAAATAGAAAAGTACAGTTTTGTACTTACCATAAATGTAGATGTTAGAGTGTAGAAACTGCTGCAGTCATTACACTTGGGTTATCCTGCCATCAGGCGGTTCCCCAGCCGGCCTGAGTTCCAAAGTCTTGGTCTGGCGTTGGTTGCTGTCGCCTCCTCCCTGACGTCAGCTGTGTCACACGATAAACATCCTGATCTGAAGATTCATAATCACTGTCTTGGTTAGGTCTCTTATCTGGAGGGGGATGGGTACCCGTGATCAAGGTAATAAGGTCTTCAGCCATTTTGTTCATCATTTTTTTAGGCATAGAGGCCTGTGCACGTGGTTCATGCATCAGTTTTTTAGGTTTAGAAGTTGCTTTTGTCTTTGGTTTTGCAGCTGTCGTCGGTTTGATGTACAAATGTTGAGGTCTGAACACACCTTCAGAAGCTGGTGCCTGCTCAGCGGCTCCGGACCCATCTGAGGGAGATACAGCCGTCGGTCCAATACCTTCAGTATCTTGCGGCATGCCGGACTTCAAATGGGCGTCAGTAGAGGCCTGCGACTCGAAGGTAGCGGGTATCAGGGGCTGTGAAGGCACCTCACTGAGTATCGGCGACTGGCTTAGGAGAAGCTTCGTTGGTTTTGGATCTCGACTGCCTTTCTCTGTCCTTTTCTTTGCGTTTTTATGCACTCTGGTAGTAGATTACTATCCGATGACATTTCTGGGTAGTTAAATCTATTTCCAAAATACTTTGATGCAAAAATATACAGACGCTTAATAGTGCATTGGTTAAATTTAGCACAAAACCGACAGCCAGGCACGTTCTGATCAGGGCCTAGGCAAGGAATACAGTATAGATGGAAATCCTTATGAGGTATTTGCTTCCCACAAGTAATACAATTATTAACTTTTTCTGTCATCGGTAAGAAGCAAGAAAAATGTTTCCCCAACGTGGTACTTAGCTTTATTGAAGACTTTGGTTCTGAAAATTGAACTCGAATATTTCAGTAGTCGGCCGACCGGCACTTGCAAAATGCTTCTGCTTCGGGCACCGTGCGGCAAGAAAGACTAAAGAAAATGGCGTCGGCTGCATGTTTTAAACCACTGAAAACCTGACGTCATGGAAGAGAAGACAGCAACTGACGCAGGACCCAAGAATTTGGAATTCAGGCCGACTGAGGGCAACCTGCCAGCAGATTACCCAAAGGTAATGACTGCATCAGTGAAACACGAAGAACATCAGTGAAAAACTGCGCAGTAGAGGGTACCAGTGTTCGCGTGGCCAGTCTGGGGCAATCAGGATTGCCCTTAGTCTTTCCTCCATTATTTTGAGTAACACCCTTGTCAGAGGAGGTAGAGGTAGAGAGGGAAAGTACAGTTGTGTACACTTACCATAAATGCAGATGTTCGAGTGTATTCACTGTTGCAGTCATCACATTTGGGTTACCTGCTTGCAATAGCCCTCAGTTGGCCTGATTATCAAAGTCTTGGGTCCTGCATCGGTTGCGGTCTCATCTTTCATGACGTCAGGTAGTCAGGGGTATAAAGCATGCAGACGACACCATTACATCAGTTTTTCTTGCCCCAGATGTCAGGTGACCCCCCCCCCAAAAGGAATCAATTACATATACATACAAGGTTACACCTCCAACAAAAAAGCAAATACGCCATAAAGCTTTAAGCATAGTAAAAAGGAATATAGGTATAGCCAAAAGAAGTCCTGGGGCTGGAAGAAGGGTAACGAGGACTCCAACAGTCAATGCACTCGAACATCTACATTTATGGTAGGTGTACACAACTGTACTCTGTTCATCGTGTTTCACTTTTGCAGTCTTCACATTTGGGTAGATTCCCAAAGCTAAGGATGGGAGGAGGAAATCAGATAGCATTAGAACCAGCTATAAGGCCCTGCAAGACTGCAGTGGCAAAGCCATCTCTGGATTTAGAGAAAATTGGCAAATGGTAATGCTTGGTGAAAGTATTTACAGAACTCCAGGTAGCAGCTTCTAGGATGTCCCTGGTAGGGACACCTCTGAGAAAGGCGGAAGAGGTAGGTACAGCCCTGGATGAATGTGGTCTTATCCCCTGTGGGATAGGTTTTCCATGGTGCTTATAGCAAAAATGAATGCAATGGCCTCTCCACTTAGAAATGGTTTGCTTTGAAATGGCCTTCCCATCTGCCCCTGCAGCAAATGCTACCAGTAGCTGTTCAAATTTCCTGAGAGGTTTAGTCCTGTCCAAGTAAAATCTAAGTTATCTGTGCACATCTAAGGGGTGCAGTATACGTTCCCCTTTGTTCTGTGGATTAGAAAAGAAGGTTGGCAAATGAATGGACTGATTAAGTGCCACACTGGATGCTACCTTGGGCATGGAGAGATTGGTCCTGAGGGACACCCTGTCCGCATGAAAGATGATGAAAGGCTCCACTACCATAAGGGCCTGTAATTCAGACACCCTTCTTGCTGAATTGATGGCTAAAAAGAAGGCTGTTTTCCAAGAAAGGAATTTCAACTCTGCACTTGCAGCTGGCTTAAAAGGAGGTAGAGTGAGTTTTTCCTATACAAAGTTAAGGTCCCAGGCTGGAGCTGGGGCTCTCTCCTGGGTGGTCTTAAGTTTTTGGCCCCTCTGAGGAACTGCTTGAGCAGTGGATGAGAGAAGAGGGGTGGTTCTGTGTTGTAATGAGCTGAAATGGCTGAGGCATGAATTTTGATGGAGGAAAAGGAAATGTCCTTGTTAAGCATCTCAGTTAAGTATTGAATAATCTGTGGTAAATTGGGCACTGCTGTCCCATCCCCTGAGTTTGGTTCCAGGAACAGAATCTTATCCATTTTTCAGCATAAGATTTTCTAGTACTAGACCTCCTTGCCTGCAGAATGGCATCCAACACTTTACTTAGTGATGGCAACAGAGAGATCAGGTAATTAGCCAGGCTGCCCGGTTCAGGGTTTGAAGCTGAGGGTGCAGAATCTGGCCCTCCTGCTGGGACAGCAGGATAAGGGTCGGAGGCAGATGCCATGGTGCCAGCAGTGACAGTGCGCAAGAGGGGGTACCAGTGTTGGCGTGGCAAGACTGGTGCAATCATATCATCCTTGGTTTGTCCTGTTTGATCTTTAGTAGTACCTTGGAGAGGAGCAGATCAGAGGAGGAAAGGCATAAAAGCACAGTTGTGTAAACTTACCATAAATGTAGATGTTCGAGTGTATTCACTGTTGCAGTCATTACATTTGGGTAATACTGCTGGCAGGTTGCCCTCAGCTGGCCTGAATTCCAAAGTCTTGGGTCCTGCGTCGGCTGCTGTCACCCCCTCCCTGACGTCAGGTTGTCAGGGGTTTAAAAGAAGCGACCGATGCCATTTTCTTCAGTTTTTCTTGCCCCAGATGGCAGGTGCCCTATATATATATATATATATATATATATATATATCTATATATATATCTATATATATCGATATATATATATATATATATATATATATATATATATATATATATCTATATATATATCTATATATATCGATCTATATATATATATATATATATATATATGCAAATACACCACATAGGTAGTATAAATCAGAGAAGGAAAGATAAGATCCATTGAAAAAAGGGGGATGGTGGGTGGGTAACCTGGACTGCAACAGTGAATACACTAACATCTACATTTATGGTAAGTGTACACAAAGTACAGATTTGTACCTACCATAAATGTAGATGTCCGATAGGTATGCATCTGCAGTCATCACATATGGGTTGTCCTGCCTCAGGCAGCCCTTCAGTCGGCCGGATTCCAAAGTCTGGGTCCGGCGTCGGCTGATGTCGCCCTTTCCCCGATGTCAGAGCGCCTGGGGTATAAAAGCATCAGCCGACGCCATCTTCCTCAGTTTTTCTTGCCCCAGATGCCAGGTGCCCTCTAAGGAAGGCTAAATTTGGAGAAATGCAATAAAAGTACAGTTTTGTACCTACCATAAATGTAGATGTCCGATAGGAATGCATCTGCAGTCCTTACAAATGGGTTGTCCTGTCATCAGGCAGCCCTTCGGTCGGCCGGATTCCAAAGTCTGGGTCTGGCTTCGGCTGGTGTCGCACTTCACCCGACGTCATAGCTGCAGTTACTCGGGTATAAAGGCATCAGCCGACGCCATTTTCCTCAGTGTTTCTTGCCCCAGATGCCAGGTGCCCTCTAGGAGGACTAAATTTGGATAAATGCCAATGATTCCAAATATTAGAGAGCAAACAAAAGATAAGCATCTATGTACATATATACAAACAAATACACCATAATAGATTCCCCCAGCTAGCTAAAAAGAGGGTAAATACCTAGGAGTACCACAGAGGGAAGGAGGTGGGTAATCCTGACTGCAGATGCATTCCTATCGGACATCTACATTTATGGTAGGTACAAAACTGTACTATGTCCTTCAAGGATGCATCTGCAGTCCTTACAAATGGGTAGAATACCATAGCCAAACTGGGGAGGAGGAAAGGTAGAATTATGGTGTAGTTAAGATCCCTTGCAAAACAGCAGTGGCAAAACCTGCTCGGGATCTAGAGTATAAAGGTAAATTATAATGCTTGGCAAATGTATGCACGGAGCTCCAAGTAGCAGCCTCTAAAATGTCTTTGGTAGCCACTCCTCGAGAAAAGCTGTGGTAGTGGCTGTAGCTCTTGTAGAGTGAGGCCTGATGTTTTCTGGAGTTTTCTTTCCATGGTAGGAGTAACAAAATCTAATGCAATTTCCTATCCACTTAGATATTGTCTGTTTTGAAATTGCTTTCCCTTCCTTTCCTGTTGCATATGCTACCAGTAGCTGGTCAGTTTTTCTATTGCTCTTGGTCCTGTCCAGGTAGTAGCGTAATTGTTTGTGTACATCCAAGGTATGCAACAGTCTTTCTCCCCTGTTCTGTGGGTTGGGGAAGAATGTAGGTAGGTGGATAGCCTGATTTAAAGATACTCTGGAGACCACCTTAGGCATAAAAGTAGGATTTGTTCTCATGGACACTATCTTGATGGAAGATCAAAAAGGGCTGTACTGCCATTAATGCCTGTAGCTCAGAAACCCTTCTTGCTGAAGTGATTGCCAGCAGGAAAGCAGTTTTCCATGATAAGTATTGCAATTCTGCTGTTGCTGCTGGTTCGAAAGGAGGTAGTGTCAATTTTTCTAGCACAAAGTTCAAGTCCCATGCAGGTAATGGTGGTTTCCTAGGAGGCTTTACATTTTTAATTCCTCTCAGGAACTACCTGAGCAGAGGGTGTGAAAAGACTGGAGGATCCAAGTCGTATTCTGCTGAAATAGCTGATGCATGAATCTTAATGGAAGAGTAGGACAGGCCTTTGTGGAATAGCTCTGCCAAGTATTCCAGGATTTTGGCTATGTTTACCAGTGACACATCTTCCCCTTTAGCAGTACTCCAAATGAGATATCTTTTCCATTTTGCTGAATAGGTTCTCCTTGTTGAAGGTCTGCGAGCTTCCAAGATAATGTCTTTAACCCTTTGGGATAAATTTGGGTTAATTTGTCTTGTGCAATGTTCCAGGCAGTCAGCTGCATGGTTTTCAGGTTTGGATGCAGGGTGTTGTAGTTGTTCTGAGTTAACAGCAAGGGAACTAGGGGTAAGGGCCACATCTGTTCCCGAGACATGCTCCTCAGTGATGGGTACCAATGTTGCCTTGGCCAATCTGGAGCTATCAGAATTATCCTTGGACGGTCCTCTTTGATCTTCAATAGCACCTTGTGCATCAAAGGAAGTGGTGGGAATGCATATGCTGTCAGATTTTTCCAACTGAAGGATAGGGAGTCCACCTTCCATGCCAGTGGATGGTACGTCCTGGTGCAGAATTTCCTGGTACAAAAATTGCTTGTAACTGAATGTTGTAACTCAGGGCCACATTCCAGTGGTCCAGGGCCATCCGGCATAGAGGGTACGAATGTGTGCCTCCCTGCTTGTTGATGTACCACATAACTGTGGTGTTGTCTGTCCTTATCATCAACTGGCCTTGTCGAAGAAATGGTTTGAAAGCCTGAATTGCCAGTTTTACTGCCAGCATTTCCTTTAGGTTTATATGTAGATGCAGTTGCTCCTGAGTCCATAAACCTTGTATGCAATTGTCCATCATGTGGGCCCCCCAACCGAGGTCTGAGGCGTCCGTTGTGATGGTTTGGCTTGGTTGAGTGCTGTGGAAGGGCAGTCCTTCGTTTGTTTGACAGGCCTGAGCCCACCAGTGGAATTCTTGCTTCAGGCATGGAATTATTGGAATGCGAGTCTCTAGGCTGTGCTTGTGCTGAGACCATAAATTCTTTAGGTACCACTGTAGCTTTCTCATGTGCAGTCTGGCATGTGGGACCAAAATTATGCAGGATGCCATGAAGCCCAATGCCTGTAGGACTTTTCTTGCGGTTAGATGGTTTTGCTTTGTTAATGCCAAGAAGTAGAGAGGGAGTTGCTCCTGTTTTTCTACTGTTAGGAATGCCATTTGTTTGGATGTGTCCAGCTCCGCACCCAAAAAGGTTATCTTTTGGGATGGTTTCAGCCTTGACTTTTTTATATTGACTGTATATCCCAGGGCTTGTAGAAGGTAAATGACTCTTTTCAAGTCTTCTGCTAGCTTGTTTTTGTTGTCCGCTTGTATCAGGCAATCGTCCAGGTAAGGGTAGATTTGGATTCCCTGAAGCCTGCAATGAGCGATTACTGATGCCAGGCATTTCGTGAACACTCCGGGCGCAGTAGATAAGCCAAAGGGCAATGCTGAGAATTGATAATGCTCTGATCCTGCAAGAAATCTGAGGTATCTTCTGCAATCTGGTCGTATGGGGACATGCAGGTATGCCTCCTTGAGATCTAGAGTAACCAGCCAAGACTCCTTGCCCAGCATGGGAAGAAGCTGCTGTAGGGTCAGCATTTTGAATTTTGGAACAATGAGGAATGTGTTTAAAATGGACAGATCGAGAATAGGTCTCCATTTGCTTTCTTTCCTTGGTACTAGGAAGAGCCTGGAGTAAAATCCCTTTCCTTGCTCCATATATGGTACTTTTTCCACAGCTCTTATTTTTAATAATTGATTTACTTGTTTTAGAGCTTCTGCCTTTTGATTTGGTGGTAGGTTTGGCATTCCTCTCTTTCCTGGTAGTGTATGGAAATGAAACCTGTAACCTTGATCTATAGTTTGTAAAATCCACTTGTCTCTTGTGATGTAATGCCAGTTCTTAGAAAATAAAGCTAGCTTTCCGCCTAAGGGTGCTTCTAGTTGTTCCCTGGTAGGCGGTGCCAGAGCCAAGTCACTGTGATTGTCCTGTTGCAGTGGTGGTGGCTGCGTCTGTGCCTCGCTGGTTGTTACCCTGCCATTGGCGTCCCCTGTAGGCACCCCTGGATTGGTTTCTTCCTCTTGAACGCCTATTCCTGCCTCTCTGTGCTTTGGAGGAGTCTGGAAAGGACCAATTTTTGGAGGGCCAATTCCTGCTAAACCTTGGAGGTTGGACCTGTAAGAAATCTTTCACTGTTTGTACAGATTTTGCTTTCTCTTCCATCTTCTTCAGTACCTGTTGTGCAGGAGAACCAAATAAACTGACCTTGTCCATGGGAGCATCTAATAATTTTGATTTGACATGGTCCGGTAAATCCTGCTCTTTTAACCATGCATGCCTTCTGATAACTGTGCCAGTCATGGCTGATCTAAAGGAAGCCTCCAGTGCATCATAGCCGCATTTTAAGGAATGGTTACTAACTTGCTGAATGTTATGTACCATTTCCTGAACATACTTCCTATCTAAAGGTTCATCAGAGGACAGTTTTTTAGTTAACTGGTCTAGCATAAATTCTTGATATTGTATCATATGAAATTGACAGTTCAAGGCCCTAGCTGACAGAGTAGCAGAAGTGTAAACTTTTTTACCCCATCTCTCTAAGGACCTGGATTCCCTTTCAGAGGGGAGGGGATTTTTAGCAGAGTTAGTTGCTACAGCCTTAGGCCCCTGGCAAAAGGAGCCTTGTATAAATGGTGATGTGTGTCCGGGACCCTGTAGAACCTATCGGGCTTAGCAGGGGCCAGAGGTAAAGAATCAGGAGCAGTACAAGCATCATTAAATGCATCATCTACAACAGAAAGAACTGGAGGTATAGCTAAAGGCCTATGTTGTGGTAAATGCAGAAAGGTTCTAAGCCTTTTCCTGGAGTCAGAAAAATCTTGGCCCTGCCACTGAAATTGTTCCCTCATAGCATGCAAGGTTTCCCCAAAGGAAAATTCCTCAGGTGGAGAGGCAGAAGGGATGGACTCTTCAGCATCAGAGTCTTCGTAAGGGGAATAAGTAGCCTCTGGAGGGTCTGTATTATCTGAATCATCAGAGGAATCATCTGTGGACACAGGCTCAGGGGGCTTTGCTCTAGGCCTCTTCTCTGGAGGTGGGTGAGAGGCCCTGTCTGGATGAGGTTGGGATCCCCGGATTAAAGAAATGAGATCCTCTGCTAAAGAAAGCATTTGGGAACTGGAGCTGGGCCTGTGAGAGGGGGTCTTAACAGGCACAGATTTTGTAGCTTTAGCTGCTTTAGCCCTGGCAAAGGCCTTAATGGACATGGCTGCAGGAGGCCTAGCAGCTCCACGTGCAGGGGTTGAAATATCCAAGGGAATAGTGTCAGATAATTCCTGAGAAACCGCAACTGCAGGTTGGATTTCAGAAGCCGATTCCACCAGGTTAGAAGAGGCCTCGGTAGAAGGCATGTTTTCGGCTGAAGGAAGAACCGCTTGCTCGGTTTCAGCCGAAACAGAGACACTCGCGGTTGGCTTAACCGCGGTTTCGGCCGAAACCGCGGACCGCGAGTGTCGGTCCATTTCCTTGCGTTTTTTGGATATTTGAGAAGTCGGAGGATCCGACGCATAATATAAGCAAAATCAGAGCCGAAAAACTGCTCAGCAAATTCCGACCGACGTCTAAGCGTCCGTCGGTTAAAAGAAGCACAGGCTAGACAAGCTGCTACGTCGTGGTCTGGGCCTAAACAAGGTAAGCAGTAAGAGTGGAAATCTTTGAGGTATTTGTTTCCCACAAGTTAAACAGTTATTCACTTTTTCTGACATCGGCTGAGGCAAGAAAGAGTCCGCAACGGGGTACTTAGCTTTTTAGAAGTCTTCGGTAGTAGTAGTATTCGGTAGTAGTAATCTCTGGATCTGACCGACCGGCACTTGCGAACAGCTTCTGCTTCAGGCGCCACGCGGCAAGAAAGACTGAGGAAAATGGCGTCGGCTGATGCCTTTATACCCGAGTAACTGCAGCTATGACGTCGGGTGAAGTGCGACACCAGCCGAAGCCAGACCCAGACTTTGGAATCCGGCCGACCGAAGGGCTGCCTGACGACAGGACAACCCATTTGTAAGGACTGCAGATGCATCCTTGAAGGACATTTCCAAACATGCTCAGAAATATATATGTATATAAAACAAATACACCATAACAGATAACCCCAGCTAGCTATGAGTGGGATAAGAACCCAAGAAATACCACAGAGGGGAAGTGGGGAGGGTAAACCTGACTGCAGATGCATACCTATCGGACATCTACATTTATGGTAGGTACAAAACTGTACTATGTCCTTCAAGGACGCATCTGCAGTCATCACATATGGGTAGAATACTATACCCAATCTGGGGGTGGAGGATCTATGTAAATGATGGTGTAGCTAAAATGCCCTGCAGGACTGCCGTAGCAAAGCCTGCTCTGGATCTGGAATATAAAGGTAAATTGTAATGCTTGGAAAATGTATGCACGGAGCTCCATGTAGCAGCTTCTAAAATGTCCTTGGTAGCCACCCCTCTTAAGAAGGCTGTGGAGGTGGCTGTAACTCTGGTGGAATGAGGTCTAATGTTAGCTGGCACAGTTTTTCCATGAAAGGAGTAACAAAAACAAATGCAATTCCCTATCCACTATGAAATTGTTTGTTTGGAAATTGCTTTTCCTTGTGCACTAGCAGCATATGCTACAAACAGCTGGTCAGTTTTTCTAAAACTTTTAGTTCTGTCCAAGTAGTAGCGCAACTGCCTGTGTAAGTCCAGGGTGTGCAGAAGTTTTTCCCTTTGTTTTGCGGATTTGGAAAGAAGGTAGGCAGGTGAATAGCTTGGTTTAATGAGACTCTGGATACCACCTTTGGCATAAATGAAGGATTGGTTCTCAATGAAACTCTGTCCTGATGAAAAATAAGAAATGGCTGTACTGCCATGAGGGCCTGTAACACAGATACTCTTCTTGCTGAGGTTATGGCCAGAAGGAAGGCAGTCTTCCAAGACAGGAACTGTGGTTCTGCAGAGGCTGCTGGTTCAAAGGGAGGTAGTGTTAGTTTTTCCAAGACGAAGTTAAGGTCCCAAGTAGGCACTGGTGGTTTCCTTGGAGGATTGATGTTTTTAATTCCTCTTAGAAACTGCCTTAGGAGAGGATGAGAGAAGACAGGTGGATCAGTATTGGACTCTGCTGAAATTGCTGAAGCATGAATTTTAATGGAAGAGTAAGACCGGCCACTGTGGAGCATTTCTGCCAAGTATTCCAGAATATGTACCATGTTCATCACTGTCACATCTAGGCCCTTTGTGGTGTTCCAAGTGTGAAATCTTTTCCATTTTGCTTAATATGCCTTCCTTGTGGAAGGCCGGTGAGCTTCCATGATGATATCCTTCACTCTCTTGGATAGCTTATCCTGTGGAGGAATCAAGGTATTTTCCAGGCTGTTAGTTGCAAGGTTTTCAGGTTGGAATGCAGAGGTTTGTAATTGTGCGGTGTCAGAAGTGGCCATAGTGGAAGAAGCCATGGTTTCGTGCGTGACATGCTCTTTAACAGTGGGTACCAGTGCTGTCTTGGCCAGTCCGGAGCTACCAGAATCACTTTTGGCTGCTCTGTCCTGATCTTCAGTAATACCTTGGGTCATTAATGGAAGAGGTGAAAAAGCATACACTGTTAGAGTTCTCCAGCTGAAAGAAAGGGCGTCCACTTTCCATGCTTGTGGGTGGTATGTCCTTGAGCAGAATTTCTTCAGCTGATGATTTTTGGGGAGGCAAAGAGATCTATGTCCGGCCTCCCCCATAATTGTGTTATCTGAAGGAAGATGTCTTGGTGCAGCATCCATTCGTGTGCATCCATGATGTTTCTGCTTAAGCTGTCCGCCAGTATATTGTCCTTTCCTGGCACAAACTGGGATTGTAGCTCTATATTGATTTTCAAGGCAAGTTCCCATAGATTCATTGCCAGTCTGCAAAGAGGGTAAGAATGGGTGCCCCCTTGCTTGTTTATGTACCACATGACTGGGGTGTTGTCTGTCCTTATTAGCAGGTGGCCTTGATGCAGAAAGAGTTTGAAGGCCTCGATTGCATGTATCACTGCCAGCATTTCCTTTTGGTTTATGTGCATGCGTAGCTCTTTTTGTGACCATAGTCCTTGAATGCATCTGCCCTCCATGTGCACTCCCCATCCGTGGTCTGAAGCGTCCGTTATAATGGTTTGGCTGGCTATTGGTTTGCTGAAGAGCAGACCTCTGACTGGCTTGCTTGAGCCCACCACAGAAATTCCTTTTGAAGGCATGGAATGAGTGGTATCAAAGTTTCCAAGCTGTGACTGTGCAGAGTCCATAAACTCCTTAGGTACTATTGTAACTTCCTCATATGCAGCCTTGCTTGTGGAATCAGGAGAATGCAAGAAGCCATGTAACCCAGGGCCTGCAGGATTTTCCTTGCAGTCAGCTGAATTTGTCTTGACAGGTTTTTGAAGTAATCCGGTAGTTGACTGTTTTTCTTCTGTGAGGAAAGCCATTTGGGTGGTTGTGTCTAGATTTGTACCCAGAAAAGTTATTCTTTGGGATGGAACAAGTCTTGACTTGTGAATGTTGACTGTATATCCCAAGGCCTGTAGTAGGTGAATGGCATAATTCAAGTGTTTTACCAACGTTTGTTGACTGTCCGCTTGTATAAGGCAGTCGCCCAGATATGGGTATATTTGAATCCCCTGAAGTCTGCAGTGTGCAATTACTGATGCCAGGCATTTCGTGAATACTCTGGGCGCAGTAAATAAGCCAAAGGGCAATGCTGAGAATTGATAATGCTCTGAACCTGCAAGAAATCTGAGGTGTCTTCTGCAACTTTGTCTGATAGGGACATGCAGGTATGCCTCCTTGAGGTCTAGAGTTACCAGCCAAGACCCCTTGTCCAGCATGGGAAGGAGTTGCTGTAGAGTCAGCATTTTGAATTTTGGCACAATGAGATAAGCATTCAGTGCGGACAAGTCGAGAATAGGCCTCCATTGCTTTTCTTTTCTTGGAACAAGGAATAGTCTGGAATAAAACCCCTGGCCTTGTTCTGTGAGAGGAACCTTTTCTATAGCTTTCATTTGCATTAAATTGGAGATTTGTTTCAAAGCCTCTGCCCTTTGATTCGGTGGTAGGTCTGGCATGCCTTTTCTTTTTGGTAATGTGTGAAAATGGAACCTGTATCCTTTGTCTATTATTTGTAGTGTCCATTTGTCCCTTGTAATACTGTGCCAGTTTTCTGAATATAAAGAAAGCTTTCCGCCCAAAGGTGCTTCCAACTGAGCCCTGGTTGGCGGTGTCAAAGTAAAGTCATTGAGTCTGTCCTTGTGCAGCAGTTGTAGGTCCTGCACTACCTCTCTGGTTGGGAGGCTGCCATTGACGGCCTCTGTAGGAGCCTCTAGCTTGCCCTCTACCTCTGGCACGCATGTTCTTGCCTCTCTGAAATCTCTGTGTCTGGAAAGGACCAATTCTTGGAAGGCCAATTTCTGCTGAATCTTGGTGGTTGGACTTGGAGAAAATCTTTGACTGTTTGTACAGATTTTGCTTTTTCTTCAAATTTCTTTAAGACCTCCTGAGCAGTGGAGCCAAATAATTTTTGCTTTTCCAGTGGAGCATCCAGAAGCTCTGCTTTAACATGGTCTGGCAGAGATTGTTCCTTCAGCCAAGCATGCCTACATATGACTGCACCTGTCATAGCTGACCTACATGAAGCTTCCAATGCATCAGAACCACACTGCAAGAAATGGTTGCTAACCTGTTGGGAGTTATGTACCAGATCCTGAAGTGATTTGCGATCTAGGGGCTCAGGTGAAGACAGTTTTTTATGCAATTCATCCAACAAATACTCTTTGTACTGTATCATATGAAATTGACAATTTAAAGCCCTCATAGAAAGAGTAGCAGAAGCATGCACTTTTTTACCCCATCTCTCTAAAGCCCTGGACTCCCTTACAGAGGGGAGTGGATTTTTAGAAGTGGCAGCTGCAACCCCTTTAGGGCCCTGGGAAATAGTTTCTGGATCAGCAGAGTGGGCCTTGTAAAGAAAATGATGCGAGTCCAGGACCCTGTAGTACCTATCGGGTTTGGCAGGAGCCGGAGGAAGAGTGTCAGGGGTTGTGCTAGACTCAGAGTACACATCATCAATGATATTCAAAACAGAAGGAATAGCCAAAGGTCTATGCTGAAGCAAATGCAAGAAGGTCCTTAATCTCTTCCTGGAATCAGAGAATTCCTGGCTCTGCCATTGGAAATGCTCAATCATAGTGTGAAGTGCCTCCCCGAAGGAAAGCTCTTCAAGAGGGGAGGCCGAGGGGATAGATTCCTTTGCATCAGAATCCTCGTAGGCCGAAAAAACCTCCTCCTGGTAGTCCGATAGAGTAGAGCCATCAGAGGTCTCATCTGAGGTGTGGGGAACAGAGGGCTCAAGGGCCTTTTATCTGGAGGAAGTTGAGAGCCCCTGTCCGGATGAGGCTGTGAGCCCCTAATTAAGGAAATAAGGTCCTCTGCTAAACTTAGGATCTGTGAACCTGTAGAGGATCCCTGAGGAATAACCCTGGGAGGCAAAGCTTTTGAGTGTTTAGCAGCTTTAGCCCTAGAGAGCGCCTTTATGGACATGGATGCAGGAGGCCTGGCTGCACCACATGCTGGTGTAGTTTTGTCTAGGGGGATGGTGTCGGAAGGTTCCAGGACACCAATTTCTGATGGAGATTCAATAACCGACTACGTAGGGGCCTCAGGGGCAGAGGTTGTCGGTTGAGCGGTATCTGTGGATGGAAGCACCAAGGACTCGGTTTCAGCCGAGTCCGAGACACTCGCTGTAGGCCTGGCCATGGTTTCAGCCGAAACTGCGGCCCGCGTGTGTCGGTCCTTGTCCTTCCGTTTCTTTATTAAATGTGAAGTCGGAGTCTCAGACGCCTTATTGTAAGCAAAACTAGCCCCAAAAAATTCCTCTGCAAACTCCGCCCGACGTCTAAGAGTGCGTCGGTTGAAGGAAGCACAGGCTGAACAGGCAGAGACATCGTGGTCTGGGCCTAGGCATGGGAGGCAGTAAGAGTGGAAATCCTTATGAGGTATTTGTTTCCCACAAGTTAAGCAATTATTAATTTTATCTGACATCGGCTGAGGCAAGAAAGAGTCCCCAACGGGGTACTTAGCTTTTGAAGTCTTCGGTAGCTGAATTACAGGAGCTGGCCGACCGGCACTTGCGAACTGCTTCTGCTTCAGGCACCATGCGGCAAGAAAGACTGAGGAAGATGGCGTCGGCTGACGCTTTTATACCCCAGGCGCTCTAACGTCGGGGAAAGGGCGACATCAGCCGACGCCGAACCCAGACTTTGGAATCCGGCCGACCGAAGGGCTGCCTGAGGCAGGACAACCCATATGTGATGACTGCAGATGCATCCTTGAAGGACATCTGTACTATGTTCTTCGCGTTTCACTGTTGAAGTCATTACATTTGGGTAAAGTCCCAAAGCTATGGTGGGGAGGCTGGAGCTACATAGCATTAGGAGCGGCTAGGAGTCCCTGCAGAACTGCAGTTGCAAAGCCTGCTCTGGATTTAGAGTAGAATGGCAGATGGTAATGCTTTGTAAAGGTGTGTACTGAACTCCAAGTAGCCGCCTCTAAAATGTCTTTGGTTGGAACTCCCCTGAGAAAAGCTGCTGAAGTGGCTGCAGCTCTGGTGGAATGTGGCCTAATGCCCTTAGGCACTGGCTTGCCATGGTGTGAATAACAAACGAATGCAGTGGCCTATCCACTTTGAGATAGTCTGCTTTGAAATAGCCTTTCCTTGTGATCCTGCAGCATATGCCACTAGCAATTGCTCTGTCTTCCTGAAAGCTTTGGTCCTGTCCAAGTAGAATCTAAGCTGTCTGTGTACGTCCAAAGAGTACAGAATTCTCTCTCCCACTTGTTCTGTGGGTTTGGATAAAAAGTTGGCAGATGAATAGTTTGGTTAAGAGCGACACTGGACACCACTTTAGGCATAAATGTTGGGTTTGTTCCCAGAGAGACCGTGTCTCGATAAAAAAATGATAAAAGGTTCCACAGCCATGAGCGCTTGTAGATCTAAAACTCTTCTTGCTGAAGTAATTGCTAGGAGCAGAGCTGTTTTCCAAGATAAAAACTTTATATCAACAGTAGCCACTGGCTCAAAAGGAAGCAGGGTGAGCTTTTCCAAGACATAATTGAGGTCCCATGCAGGTATTGGTGATCTCCTTGGAGGCCTTAAATTTTTGGCTCCTCTGAGGTACTGCTTTAATAAAGGGTGAGAAAAAACTGGTGGCTCTGTACTGTAATGAGCTGAAATGGCAGAGGCATGAATTTTAATTGATGAAAAGGATAGGTCTTTGTCCAGCATCTCAGTTAAGTATTGCAAAATCTGAGGAATATTTGGTACAGTTGTATCAGTTCCTTGTGCCCAGTTCCAAGCACAGAATCTCTTCCATTTTCCAGCATAAGACTTTCTTGTACTAGGCCTTCTGGCTTCCCAAATGAAATCCATCACAGCTTTGCTGAGAGGCGTTTTTGTATGACTACATTATCTGCCATGCTGCCAGGTTTAATGTCCTGGTTGGCTGTGCAGGATCTCATTGTTTTGCTGGGACAGTAGACGAGGTAATTGAGGTAAGGTCCAAACTGGGTAACGTGACAAGTTTCTTAGGATTGGATACCAGTACTGGCGGGGCCAGTCTGGGGCAATCAGTATCATCTTTGGTTTCTGTCTGACCTTTAGGAGAACCTTGGGGAGGAGAGGCAGTAGAGAGAAGGCATACACTGATAGGTTTTTCCAGCTGAAAGATAGGGTGTCCACTTTCCATGCTTGTCTGTGATAAGTCCTTGTGCAGAAACTTTTTATTTGGTTGTTATGAGCAGAGGCAAATAGGTCTATGTCCGGGCATCCCCATTTCCTTGTCATCATGCTGAAGACTTGTGGATCCAGCTGCCACTTGTGGGGATCCATGAGGTTTCTGCTTAGTTCGTCTGCCAGAGTATTTCCTTTCCTGGCAGGAATTGTGCCTGCAAATGTACTTGGTAAGTCAAAGCGGTGTCCCACAATGTCATAGCTAGTCTGCAAAGGGGTTAAGAATGTGTGCCCCCCTGCTTGTTTATGTACCACGTGGCCGTTTTGTTGTCTGTCTTTATCAGCAGTTGTCCCAGTTGAAGTTGGTCCTTGAAGGCTGTCAGGGCATTTTGAACAGCTAGCATCTCTCTTTGACTGATATGCAGATGCATTTGGTTTGAGGTCCATCTGCCCTGAATGCATCTTCCTGCCATGTGGGCCCCCCAGGCATAATCTGATGCATCCGTTGTTAGTGTCTGCCTGGCTGGGGTAATGTAAATGGCTGTCCCTTGTTCTGGTATCAAGCCTTTGCCCACCATCAAAACTCCTGTTGCAGGCAGGGAATGAGAGTAATCATTTCCAGGCTTTGGCAATGTTGAGTCCAAACACTTTTTAGGTACCACTGAAGTTTCCTCATCTGCAGTCTTGCATATGGAATTAGTAGGGTGCAGGATGCCATGAAGGCCAAAGCCTGCAGAATTTTTCTGGCAGATAACTGGGCCTTTGTTGCCAACATTGTGAAATAGGTAGTCAGTTGCCTTTGTTTGTCTGGAGTAAGATAAACCATCTGGGCAATTGTATTCAAGCTTGCACCCAGGAATGTTATATCTTGAGAGGGTACTAGTTTTGATTTCTTTTCATTGACTGTGTACCCTAGGCATGTTAGAAGTCTTTTCACAAACAACAGCTATTGAAGAATGTCCTTGTTCTCTGCTTGAATTTGTCAGTCATCCAAGTAAGGATATATTTGTATTCCTCTTAGTCTGCAGAATGCAATTACTGGTGCCAGGCACTTTGTAAAAACCATGGGCGCAGTAGATAAGCCAAAGGGCAGTGCAGAGAATTGGTAATGTATTGAACCAACCTTGAATCTGAGGTGTCTTCTGCACGATTGTCTGATTGGAACATGCAGGTATGCCTCTTTTAGGTCTAAAGTCACAAGACAAGTGTTCTTGCCCAGCATGGGCTAAAGCTGCTGCAAAGTCAACATTTTGAATTTTGGAATATCCAGGAATGTGTTCAATATATTGGCCTCCAGGCCTTGTCCTTTTCTGGGTACCAAGAACAGTCTTGAGTAAACTCCTTGTCCCCGCTCTTGCTCTGGTACTTGCTGAATGGCCCCCATGTCCATGAGGGATGAAACTTGTTTTTGTGCCTCTCCCCATTGATTTTTTGGCAGATATGGCCAGCCGTTTGCCTTTGGCAGAGTATGAAAATGGAATTTGTAGCCTTGTGACGCTATATTTAGAACCCATTTGTCCTGGGTTATAATCTGCCAATTTTGAGCAAAAAGTGCTAATTTTCCTCCTAAGGGTGCTGCAAGAAGATAAGTGCTTGGTGCAGGCAGGGGAAAGTCATTGGTACTGCTTTCTGTATGTTTGTGCTTTATCTTCTAAGGCTTTGGAGGTAGAAGCACCCCATTGTTTTGACCTATAAGAACCTTGGGCATCTGAATCTGCCCCTTTGAGGTCTGTCTGACACAGGAAAGGACCACTTTTTTTGGAGGCCAGTGTCTACTAAACCTAGGTGGCTGTACTTGTAAAAACTAACAGTTTGCATAGATTTTGCTTTGTCTTCCATTTTTTTAACACCTCTTCTGCCTTAGCACCAAACAAAGTATCATGCTGTAAAGGTGCATCTAGTAACTTAACCTTAACATGATCAAGCAGATTTTGTTCCTTTAACCAAGCATGCCTCCTAATTACAGAACCCATAACTGTGGCCCTGCAGGCCTCCAAAGAATCAAAACCACATTGCAAAGTATGCTTTCCAGCTTGTTCAGCTGCATGCAATAAATCCTACACTTCCTCGTTTTCAGCACATTCAGAATTTATCATAATTTTCTGTTTAAGCAATCCCATGAGATGCTGCTGATACTTGAGCATATGAAACAGTTTAAGGACCTTATAACAAAAGTTGCAGATGTGTAAACCTTTTTCCCCATCTATCCAGTGCTCTTGAATCCCTGTCAGAGGGGATTGGGTTTTTTGTTGTAGAGGTCTTAACTCCCTTGGGACCCTGTGAAATAGATTCTGGGTCAGCAGCAGGGTTTTTAAAAAGAAATTTGTCTGAATCAGAAACCCTGTAATATCTGTCAGGCTTAACAGCTGGAGGTAAGGAGTCAGGGGACAAACTAGACTCCGAAAACACATCTACAATGTCTAACACAGGAGGAATGGCTAGTGCCCTGTGCTGTGGTAGTGACAGGAAATCCCTGAGCCTTTTTTTTTGATTCTGAAAAATCTTGGCTTTCCCAGTGAAAATGCTCTCTCATGATATGCAAAGTTTCCCCAAAGGAATAATCCTCAGGAGGGGATGCTGAAGGTATAGATTCTTCAGCATCAGATCCTCATAGGGGGGGTAAACAATATCCCGAATCAGAAGAAATAGAAACCTGATCTGAAGATTCATACTCAGTCTCTTGCCTAGGCCTTTTATCAGGAGGGGGATGGGAACTCCTGATCAAAGTAATCAGGTCTTCGGCCATCTTGATCATCTGTTTTTGGGCATATAGGCCTGTACACATGGCTCTTGAGTTTGTTTCTTTGCTTTAGAAGCTGCTTTAGTCTTTGAAGCTGAAGTCGTTTTAATGTAAAGATGTTGTGGTCTGAATACAGCCTCAGAAGCCGGTACCTGCTCAGCTGCTCCAGACCCATCTGAGGGATTAGCGTCCGAGGCTCCAATACTCTGAATATCCAGCGGCATGTCCGACTCCACGTGGGACTCAGTAGCAGCCTGCGACTAACGTAGCGGGTGTCAGGGGCTGTGAAAGCGCCTCACTGAGAATCGGCAACTGACTTAGGAGAAGCTTCGTCTTCAGTTTTGGACGTCTGTTGTTTTTCTTTATCCTTTTCTGAGTGTTTTTTGAAAACTCCGGTAGTCGGACAGCTATCCAACGACATTTTAGGATAATTAAACCTGCTACCAAACCTGCTACCAAAATACTTTAAAGCAAAAGAATACAGACGCTTAATAGTGCTTTGGTTAAATCTGGCACAAAACCGACAACCAGAAACGTTGTGATCAGGGCCTAGGCAAAGAATACAGTAAGAATGAAAATCCTTATGAGGTATTTGCTTTCCACAAATAATACAATTATTAACTTTTTCTGACATCTGTCTGGAGCAAGAAAAAAGTTTCCCCAATGGGGTACTTCGCTTTACTGAAGACTTCGGTTCTGAAACTCAAACACAAAAATTTCAGGAGTCGGTCGAGTCAGGTGCCTCTAAATAGGTAGGCATATCCAATTGCTAATAAAAGATACATAAGAAATGCAAAAAACAACTTACAGCTACCAGCAAATACTCCCCATAGGTAGTAAGGGTAGAAGACATAGGTACGTACCAGCCAGTAAGAGGGGAAGGAGGGAGGGTAACCTGGACTGCAGCAGTGTATACACTCGAACATCTACATTTATGGTAGGTACAAAACTGTACTATGTTCATAGTGTTAAAATTGGGTAGAATCCCAAAGCTGAGGTGGGGTGGCTGGTTCTATAAGGCATTAAGGGTGGCTATAAGGCCCTGCAGCACTGCAGTGGTGAAGCCAGCTCTGGATTTAGAGTATAGAGGCAGATGGTAATGCTTGGTGAAGGTATGTACAGAACTCAAAGTTGCTGCTTCCAAATATCCTTGGTAGGTACTCCCCTGAGGTAGGCAGTTGAAGTGGTTGTTGCCCTGGTGGAATGAGATCTAATGCTGCTAGGTACAGGTTTTCCATGGTATGTGTAGCAGAAATGTATACAATGTCCTATCCATTTTGAAATAATCTGTTTTGAAATGGCTTTTCCCTGTGCTCCTGCAGCATATGCTACCAATAATTGCTCAGATTTTCTGAAAGCTTTGGTTTTGTCCAAGTAGAAGCATAACTGCCTGTGAATGTACAAAGAGTGCAATAGCCACTCCCCTTTATTCTGTGGTTCAGGATAAAAAGTTGGCAGGTGAATAGTTTGGTTTAGAGCCACACTGGATACCAGCTTTGGCATAAACATAGGGTTAGCTCTTAAAGACACCCTGTCCTGGTGAAAAATGAGGAAAGGTTCCACTGCCATTAGTGCCTGTAATTCCGAAACTTTTCGTGCTGATGTTATTGCCAGGAGCAGAGCAGTTTTCCAAGAGATGTATTTTAATTCTGCTGTGTTAGCTGGCACAAAAGGAGGTAAAGTTAGTTTTTCCAAAACAAAGTTGAGGTCCCAAGTTGGAGTAGGTGCTCTATGGGGCAGTCTTATGTTTTTAGGCCCTCTGAGGTACTGTTTTAACAGAGGATTAGAGAAAAATTGGTGGATCCATGTTGTAAAGAGCAGATATGGCAGAGGCGTGGATCTTGATGGATGAGAAGGAGAGGCCTTTGTCCAGCATCTCAGTTAAGTATTGTAGTATCTGAGGAATGTTTAGGACAAGAGGGTCAAGGCTGTGAGCTTGGTACCAGGCACAAAATCTCCTCCATTTATCTAAATAGGATTTCCTGGTAACCGGCCTTCTGGCCTCCAGAATGACATCCATAACAGCTTTGGAGAGAGGCATTGCTTGCTTGACTAAGGAATCTCCATGCAGCTAGGCTTAAGGTCTTTAGCTGGCTGTGTAGTATTTGATTGTTGTGCTGAGTCAGCAGATGTGGGATTTTGAGGCAAAATCCAGGGTGGTTCTTGTGCTAAGCTTCTTAAGATTGGGTACCAGTGCTGGTGTGGCCAGTCTGGTGCAATCAGGATAATCTTTGGCTCTTTTTGCCTGGCTTTTATGAGTACCTTTGGCAGGGGAGGTAGTGGTGGGAAAGCATATACTTGTAGGTTCGCCCAGCTGAATGAGAGAGAATCCACTTTCCATGCTTGTGGATGGTAACTCCTTGTGCAGAATTTTTGAAGCTGGCAGTTTGAGGATGCAAACAGATCTATGTTCTGGGCTCCACCATTTCTGTGTTATCATTCTGAATATTTGTGGATTCAATTCCCATTCGTGGGGATCCGGGATTTTTCTGCTTAAGTCGTCCGCCAGTGTGTTTTTCTCTCCTGGCAGGAATTGTGCTTGCAGATGAACTTGAAGGTTTATAGCTGTGTTCCACAAGGTCATGGCTTGTCTGCATAGGGGGTAGGAGTGAGTGCCCCCTTGCTTGTTTATATACCACATAACTGTGGTGCTGTCTGTCTTTAGCAATAGTTGTCCTGGATATAGCAGGTCATTGAAAGCTATAAGGGCATTTTGTACAGCTAGCATCTCTTTTTGATTGATGTGAAGATGCCTTTGTTCTGCGGGCCACATACCCTGAATACATTTGCCTGCCATGTGTGCTCCCCAGGCGTAATCCGATGCATCTGTTAACAGTGTTTGCCTGGCTGTGGGTTGTGCAAAAGGCTGTTCCTTGTTGAGGTGACAAGCTTGAGCCCACCATTGAAACTCCTGTTGAAGGCAAGGGATTAGTGGTATAACTGTTTCCAAACTTTGACAGTGTTGAGACCATACATTTTTTAGGTACCATTGTAGTTTCCTCATATGCAGTCTGCCATATGGAATTAGTAGTATGCAGGATGCCATGAAGCCCAAGGCCTGCAGAATTTTTCTTGCAGGGAGTTGGGGTCTTTGTTGCCATCAATTGAAAGTATTGAGTCAGTTGTCCTTGCTTGTCTGGTGTGAGATAAGCCATCTGGGCAGTTGTGTTCAAGCTGGCACCCAGGAATATAATCTGTTGTGAGGGCACTAATTTTGATTTCTTTTCGTTTACTGTGTACCCCAGGCAACTTAACTTTTTTACAAACGCCAGATGCTTTAGAAGAATGTCCTTGCTCTCTGCTTGAATCAGGCAGTCCAAGTACGGATAAATTTGAATTCCTTTCTGTCTGCAAAATGCAATTAATGGTGCCAGGCTCTTTGTGAAGACCCTGGGCGCAGTAGATAAACCAAAGGGCAGTGCAGAGAATTGGTAGTGCATTGAACCAGCTATGAATCTGAGGCATCTTCTGCAGTTTTGTCTGATAGGGACATGCAAGTATGCCTCCTTGAGGTCCAAAGTCACGAGCCAAGCTTTCTTACCCAGCATGGGAAGAAGCCGCTGTAGTGTCAACATTTTGAATGGGAAGAAGCTGCTGTAGTGTCAACATTTTGAATTTCGGAACATCCAGGTAAGTGTTTAGAGATGAAAGATAGTACAGTTTTGTACCTACCATAAATGTAGATGTTCGAGTGCTAATACAGCTGCAATCATAACAGATGGGTTTTCCTGCCGTCAGGCGGGTCCTCGGTCGGCCGAATTCCAAAGTCTAGGTCAGGCGTCGGTTGTCGTCGCTTCTTCCCTGACGTCAGTGCGACAGGGGTATAAAAGAACCAGCAGACACCATTTTCTTCAGTTTTTCTTGCCCCAGATGTCAGGTGCCCCCAGAAGGAAGGCAAAACATAAATTTATGTAGTAAAGCAAATGCAATATAATCAAATAACAGTAGTTGCAAGCAAATACACCATAAAAGAATACCCCAATGAGGTTGTATGAGGAGGTGTTGGCCATTAGGCCTGTCCCAAGAGGGGAAGGAGGGAGGGAAACCTGGACTGCAGCTGTATTAGCACTCGAACATCCACATTTATGGTAGGTACAAAACTGTACTATGTTCATCGTGCATACAGCTGCAGTCATAACAGATGGGTAGAATCCCAAAGCTAATAAAGGGGTGGTAGGCACCAAGTGGAACTAGGAGGAACCAGGATGCCCTGCAAGACTGCAGTGGCAAAGCCCGCTCTAGTTTTGAAGTATAATGGTAGGTGATCGTGCTTGGAGAAAGTATGTACAGAACACCAAGTGACTGCTTCCAAAATGTCTTTGGTAGGAACCCCCCTGAGGAAAGCTGCAGAGGTAGCTATGGCCCTTGTGGAGTGAGATCTGATGCCTGTAGGTACAGTTTTACCATGAATAGAATAACAAAAGCGTATGTAGTGGGCTATCCATTTTGAGATCGTTTGTTTGGAAATAGACTTCCCTTGAGCACCTGTAGCATAGGACACAAAGAGTTGCTCTGATTTTCTGAAAGGCTTTGTTCTGTCCAAATAATAACGAAGCTGTCTGTCAATGTCCAAGGAATGTAGTAGCCTCTCCCCTTTGTTTTGTGGTTTAGGGTAAAAGGTAGGTAAAGTGGATAGCCTGATTCAAGGCTACCCTGGATACTACCTTGGGCATAAATGAAGGATTGGTTCTTAAGGAAACTCTGTCCTGATGGAAAATGATGAAAGGCTGCACAGCCATGAGGGCTTGTAGTTCCGAAACCCTGCGTGCTGAGGTGATAGCTAGAAGGAAGGCTGTTTTCCATGACAAATATTGCATATCTGTTGAAGCAGCTGGCTCAAAAGGAGGCAGGGTTCGTTTTTCTAGAATGAAATTGAGGTCCCAAGCAGGTACTGGTTGCTTCCTTGGGGGTTTTATATTCTTAGCCCCTCTGAGGAACTGTCTTAAGAGGGGGTGAGACAATAAAGGAAGATCAGTGTTGTACTCTGCAGAAATGGCTGAGGCATGGATTTTGATGGAGGAGAATGAAAGTCCACTGCTTAACAGCTCAGCTAGGTACTGTAGTATTTGAGGTAAATTCAGTATTCCAGGATTCTGACCCTTTTTCTGATTCCAGGCACAAAACAGTTTCCATTTTGCGGAGTAGGCTTTTCTAGTAGAAGGCCTTCTGGCCTCCAAAATGACATCCTGCACCTCCTTGGAGAGTAGGGTCTGCTGTGAGTTTAAAGAATCCTCCATGTGACTAGATTGAGTGTTTTCAGCTGACTGTGAAGAGTTTTGAAGTTGTGCTGAGTCAGCAGAAGAGGCATTAGAGGCAGGATCCATGGTGGGGAATGTGTCAGGCTCCTCAGGAGTGGGTACCAGTGTTGTCTTGGCCAGTCTGGAGCAATGAGAATCATCTTTGGTCTGTCTGCTCTGGCTTTTAATAGAACTTTGGCCAGCAGTGGAAGAGGTGGAAAGGCATAAACCATCATTGTTGTCCAACTGAAAGAGAGTGCGTCCACTTTCCAGGCCTGTGGATGAAAGGTCCTTGAGCAGAACTGTCAATTGGTAATTTCTGTGGGTGGCAAAGAGATCTATGTCTGGCCTTCCACATGCTTGAATTATCATTGTAAAAACTTGAGGATGCAACTTCCATTCATGTGGATCTCTCATATTTCTGCTCAGGTTGTCTGCCAGTGTGTTTTCCTTCCCTGGCAGGAATTGTGCTTGAAGTTAGATTTGCAATTCCAGAGCCGTGTTCCAAAGGGACATGGCTAGTCTGCACAGGGGGTATATGAATGAGTTCCTCCCTGTTTGTTTATGTACCACATTACTGTGGTGTTGTCTGTTCTTATCAATAGCTGGCCTGGATGCAGCAGGTCTTTGAAAGCCATAATAGCATTTATTACTGCTAGCATTTCCTTTTGATTGATGTGTAGGTGCTTTTCTTTTTGGGACCATTTGCCCTGAATGCACCGATCTGTCATGTGCGCCCCCCCAGGCGTAGTCCGAGGCGTCTGTTGTGATGACTTGATTTGCTTGAGGCTTGCAGAATGGAAGACCTATGTTTCTTTGGCATGCTTGAGCCCACCACAGAAATTCCTTTTGAAGACATGGAATCAGTGGTATGATTGTTTCCAAACTGTGGCTGTGTTGAGACCATAAGTTTTTAGGTACCACTGAAGTTTCCTCATACGCAGCTTTGCACATGGGATTAGCAGGATGCAAGATGCCATGAATCCCAGAGCCTGCAAGATTTTCCTTGCAGTCAGCCTGGTGAAGGTTGCCAGTTTTCTGAAGTATTGAGTTAATTGCCCTTGTTTCTCTGGCGTGAGGTAGGCCATCTGGGTATTTGTATCCAAGCTTGCACCCAGGAAAATTATTGTTTGAGAGGGTATTAGTCTTGACTTCTTTTTGTTGACTGTGTATCCCAGAGATTTCAACAACATTATTACAAACGCCAGGTGTTTCAGAAGTGTGTGTTTGCTGTCCGCTTGGATCAGGCAGTCATCCAGATATGGGTATATTTGTATCCCTTGAAGTCTGCAGAAGGCAATTACTGATGCCAGGCATTTCGTGAACACTCTGGGCGCAGTAGATAAGCCAAAGGGCAATGCAGAGAATTGATAATGGGATGAACCTGCAAGAAATCTGAAGTATCTTCTGCAATCTTGTCTGATTGGGACATGCAGGTAGGCCTCCTTGAGGTCCAATGTTACCAGCCAAGACTCTTTGCCCAGCATGGGAAGAAGCTGCTGTAATGTGAGCATCTTGAACTTTGGTATGAGTAAATATGTGTTTAGGATGGATAGGTCCAAAATAGGTCTCCAATCTTTGCCCTTCCTTGGTACCAGGAACAGTCTGGAATAAAAACCTTGACCCTGTTCTTGTGCAGGTACCTCTTGAATAGCTTTCATGTCCATGAGATCTGAAATTTGTTTTTGTGCCTCTGCCCTTTGATTGTGTGGCAGCTTTGGCATGCCTCTCATTTTTGGAAGGGTGTGAAAGTGGAATCTGTAGCCTCTGTCTATAATGTCCAGGATCCATTTGTCTTTTGTGACAATATGCCAATTTTTCGAAAATAATGCCAGTTTTCCACCTAAAGGTGCTGCCATTTGAGCCTTGCTTGGCATGCAAAGGGGAAAGTCATTGGGTCTGCTTTCTGAATGGCTGTGAACTATCCTCATCCCCTCTTGGTGTAGGTGTTTGCCATTGTCTGCCTCTAAATGAGATTGCCCTCTACCCCTCGGGCGCGCCTGTATCTACCTCTTTGTGGTCTGTCCATGGCTGGAAAGGACCAATTTTTTGAAGGCCGATTTCTACTGAAACGTGGCGGTTGTACCTGTAGGAAATCTTTCAATGTTTGCATTGATTTTGCCTTTTCATCCATTTTCTTTAATACCTCCTCAGCTTTAACACCAAACAATACATCTTTTTGAAGAGGTGCATCTAGTAATTTAGCTTTGACATTATCTGGTAAGGTTTGCTCTTTGAGTCAAGCATGTCTACGTATGACTGATCCTGTAACAGCAGCTCTACAAGAGGCCTCTAAAGCATCAGAACCACATTGCAAGGTATGTTTACCCACTTGCTCTGCACTATGCAACAAATCCTGCAACTCCCAGTCTGGTTGTTCAGGTTGTGACATTTTGCTTTTCAACTGAGATAACAAAAACTGTTGATACTTTAACATATGGAACTGACAGTTTAATGCCCTCATGGTTAAAGTGGCCGAGGTGTATACCTTTACCCCCCCCCCACCTTTCTAAAGCTCTGGAATCCCTCTCTGAAGGCAATGGATTTTTGGCAGTGGAGGCCTTAATTCCCTTGGGACCCTGTGAAATAGTTTCTGGGTCAGCCGCATGGCTTTTGTATAGAAATTGGTGTGAATCAGGAACCCGGTAATACCCATCAAGCTTGACTGGAGCTGGAGGTAAAGAATCTGGGTTAAGGCTGGCCTCTGAATACACATCATCTAGTATATCTAAGACAGGAGGTATAGCCAGAGGCCTGTGCTGAGGGAGTAAGAGGAAATCCCTGAGCCTTTTCTTGGAGTCTGAGTACTCTTGGCCTTACCAGTGGAAGTGTTCCCTCAAGGTATGCAAGGTTTCCCCAAAAGAGTAATCCTCAGGGGGGGGGAGACAGAGGGAATGGACTCCTCTGCATCAGAATCTTCGAAAGGGGAGTAAGAATGTTCCTGGTCCTCAGAATGTTCTGAAGTAATGGAGGCCTGGTCCGAGGAAGGGTATTCTTCCTCCACTCTGGGCCTTTTGTCCGAGGGGGGTTGAGAACCCCTGATAAAAATAATCAAATCCTCAGCCATTTTGAGCATCTGCTTTTTAGGCATGGGGCCTTGAGAGGGGCCCTGTGGAACTCGTCTTTTAGAATGCATGGCTGCTTTAGATTTAGTGTAAGCCTTAATGGAAAAAGAAGAAGGCCTGAAGACACCTTGAGAGGTGGCAGGCCTGTCTGAACTCCGAGTTTCCCCGCCAAGAGTGACTTCGGTATCTGTAGTCGGGGTGTGGGTCGAACAGCCTGCAACCTCGGGCACAGAAGACACCGCTAATGAAGTGTCATCGGTAGTCAGGGGCTGCGTAGGCGCCTCGCTGAGAACCAGAGCACATGTAGTCAGCTTTAGCGTGGTGTCGGTAGAAGTCGTGGACCTCGTGTGTCTGTCCTTATCTTTACATCGTTTACTCAGTGGAGTTGGAGTATCCGACGACATGTTGTAATTAAACTTTTTGCCAAAATAGTGTTGGGCGAACTCCGCTCGACGCTTAATAGTGCGTCTGTTGAATGTAGCACAAAAACGACAGGCCGAGACGTCGTGGTCTGGGCCTAAGCAAGGTATACAGAGGGAATGGAAATCCTTATGCGGTATTTGCTTCCCACATGAAATGCAATTATTAACTTTGTCTGACATCGGTCTCAGGCAAGAAAAGTTTCCCCAACGGGGTACTTAGCTTTCAAGAAGTCTTCGGTTGAAAAATATACGTAATCTCAGGAGCTGGCCGACCGGCACATGTGAACTGCTTCTGCTTCGGGCAACGCGCGGCAAGAAAGACTGAAGAAAATGGCGTCGGCTGGTTCGTTTATACCCATCGCACTGACGTCACAGAAGAAGCAACAACAGACACCGGACCTAGACTTTGGAATTCGGCCGACCGAGGACCCGCCTGACAGCAGGAAAACCCATCTGTTATGACTGCAGCTGTATGCACGATGAACATCCAGAATGGACCACCAGGCTTTGTCCTTTCTGGGTACCAGAAAGAGTCTTGAATAAAATCCTTCTCCTTGCTCCTGTGACGGTACCTTTTGAATAGCTCTCATATCCATGAGTGCTGTAATTTGTTTTTGAGCCTCTGCCCATTGATTTGATGGCAGATTTGGCATTCCTTTTAACTTTGGCAGTGTGAGAAAGTGAAACCTGTGACCTTGAAATACAATGTTGAGAACCCATTTGTCTTTGATAATCATTTGCCAATTGTGGTAGAAGAGTGCCAGTTTTCCTCCCAAGGGGGCTGCCAAGAGGGATTTGTTTGGCAGCTGTAGTGGGAAGTCATTGGAGCTGCTTTTTATATGGTTGGGGCCTGTCTTCCCCTTCTTTCTGGCCTGATGCAACCCATTGTCGAGGCCTGTAAGGACCTTGTGTTTGACCTCTACCTCTTGGACGTCTGTATCTTCCCCTTTGAGGTCTGTCTAATTGGAAAGGACCAATTCTTAGTTGGCCAGTTTCTGCTAAATCTAGGAGGCTGAACCTGTAAGAAATCCTTCACCGTCTGCATAGATTTTGCCTTATCATCCATTTTCTTTAATACCTCTTCTGCCTTAACTCCAAATAACACATCATGCTGCAAAGGTGCATCCAATAATTTTGCTTTAACTTGATCTGGTAAACTTATGTTCTTTTAGCCAAGCATGTCTTCTAATGACAGAGCCTGTAACTGCTGCTCTGCAGGAGGCCTCTAGAGAATCAAAACCACATTGCAAAGTATGCTTTCCCACTTGTTCAGCTGCATGCAATAAATCATGCATTTCTTTAAAATTAGGAGGATCTGATTCTGGAAAGATAGTAAAAATTGCTGATATTTTAGCATGTGAAACTGGCAATTTAAGGCTCTCATTGCTAAAGTTGCAGACGTATATTCTTTCTTTCTTTCCCCATCTGTCTAATGCTCTGAAACCTCTGTCAGAGGGAACGGGATTCTTGGCTGATGAGGCCTCAACTCCTCTGGGTCCCTGAGAAATAGTTTCAGAGTCAGCTACAGAGCTTTTATACAGAAATTTATGTGAGTCAAGGACACTGTAGTATCGGTCAGATTTAACAGGGGCTGGAGGTAAGGAATCAGGATTTAAGCTGGATTCAGTATACACATCATCCACAATATCTAACACTGGCGGAATAGCAAGGGGTCTGTGTTGAGGTAATAAAAGGAAGTCTCTGAGCCTTTTCTTGGATTCTGAGTAATCCTGGCCTTCCCAGTAGAAATGCTCCCTCATGGTATGTAGGGTTTCCGCAAAGTAGTCGTCCTCAGGCGGTGAGGCTGATGGAATTGATTCCTCAGCATCAGAATCCTTATAAGGTGGTAAAGACTATCCTAGGGCTGAGGATGAATCAGAAGAGATGGACACCTGGTCGGATGAGTCATAGTCTGCATCCAGTCTAGGCCTTTTATCAGGAGCGGCATGGGACCCCCTGATCAGAGTGATTAGGTCTTCGGCCATTTTGAGCATTTGTTCCTTAGGCATGGAGGCCTGTCCTGGTGAATGCTGTGTTTGTTTCTTTGATTTTAAAGGAGGATTAGACTTAGCTGAGGGTTTAATGCTTAACTGAGTAGGTCTGAAGACACCAGCTGATGCTGTGGGCTGCTCAGCTACTCCGGATCCCTCCGAAAGGTTAGTCTCAGTAGGCTGAATAACTTGTGCATCCAAAGGCCCAGCCATTTTCACGAGGGAGTCAGAGGCAGCCTGTGGTTCTACAGAAGCGGTCGTCAGGGGCTGCGAAGGCAGCTCGCGGAAAACCGGAGAACCGGCGACTGGCCTAGAAGAGGCTTTGTCGTCAGTTTTGGGCCTCGGATGCCTACCCTTGTCTTTGCGCTTTTTGTGAATTCTGGTCGTCGAAAGTTCCGATGGCATGGTATATTTGAATTTTCTACCAAAATAATGTTGGGCAAAATCAAACCAACGTTTAATAGTGCGCTTGTTAAACCTAGCACAAAACCGACAACCAGTGACTTTGTGGTCTGGGCCTAGGCATGGGATACAATAGGAATGGAAATCCTTATGAAGTATTTGTTTCACACAAGAAATACAGTTATTAACTTTTACTGACATCGGTCTGAGGCAAGAAAAAGTTTCTCCAACGGGGTACTTAGCTTTGTAGAAGACTTCGGTTCTGGATTCGGAATGAAAATCTCAAGAGACGGCCGACTAGCACTTGCAAACTGCTTTTGCTTTGGGCACCACGCGGCAAGAAAGACTGAAGAAAATGGCGACGGCTGCATCTTATACACCCCTGTCGCACTGATGTCAGGGAGGAGGCAACACAGCAACCGACGCCGGACCAAGACTTTGGAACTCAGGCCGACTGGGGAACCGCCTGATGGCAGGATAACCCAAGTGTAATGACTGCAGCAGTAGAACACGATGAACATCAAGAGCAGCTTCAGATGGATTTTTCCAGGTGAAGGACATGGCATCCCCTTTCCAAGCTTGTTTGTGGGGAGTCCTTGTGCAGAATATTTCCAATTGGTAGTTCTAGCGGGAGGCAAACGGGTCTATCTCTGGGCTCCCCTATTTGTTTATCAACATGTTGAATGTCTCTGGTTCCAGTTTCCACTCGTGTGGGTCCAAGAGATTTCTGCTTAGTTCATCTGCCAATGTATTTAGCTTTCCTGGCAGGAATTGAGCCTGTAGGTGCACTTGGTAGCTCAAGGCTGTGTTCGACAGAGCCATGGCTAGTCTGTAGAGAGAGTATGAGTGCATTCCTCCCTGCTGGTTTATGTACCACATAACAATGGTGTTGTCAGTCTTTACCATTAAATGTCCTAGAAGAATGTGGCACTTAAAGGCTGTCAGAGCATTTTGTAGGGATAACATTTGTTTTTGATTGATATGCAAGTGCATTTGACTTGCGTTCCATTTGCTCTGAATGCACTTCCCTGCCAAGTGAGCCCCCCCCTCCCATGCATAGTTTGATACGTCTGTTGTTAGGTTTGGGCAGTAGGGGGTAGAGTGAATGTCAGTCCCTTGTTTTGGTGGCAGGCCTCTGCCCACCAAAGCAACTCTAACTGTAGGCAAGGTATGATAGGAATCATTTCTTCTACATCATGAGAATGTTGACACCATAGGCATTTTAGATACCATAGTAGTTTCCTCATATGCAGTCTTGCATATGGAATTAGGAGAATGCAGGAGGCCATGAACCCCCAAGGCTTTCAGTATTTGCCTTGCAGACAGCAGGGTCTTTGTGGCCATTAGTTTGAAGTAAGCTGTCAAATGAACTTGTTTCTCTGGCATGAGGAAAGTCATCTGGGAAGTTGTGTTGAAGCTTGCTCCCAGGAATACAATTTGTTGGCATGGTACAAGATGTGATTTCTTTTCGTTTATGGTGTACCCCACAGAAGTTGGCACCTTTTGTACAAACGCCAGATGATTCAAAAGAATGTCCTAGCTTTCTGCCTGAATTAGACAATCGTCCAGGTATGGGTATATTTGAATATTTCTTTGCCTGCAAAATGCAATGACTGGAGCTAGACACTTTGTGAATACACTGGGCACAGTAGATAAGCCAAAGGGCAGTGCAGAGAACTGATGGTGCATGAAGCCTGCTTTGAAGTGTAGGTGTCTTCTGCAAGATTCCCTGATTGGGATGTGCAGGTAGGCTTCCTTTAAATCCAGTGTTGCCAACCAGGCATCCTTGCCTAACATAGGAAGCAACTAGTGAAGAGTTAGCATCTTGAATTCTGGGATCACCAAAAATGTGTTTAGTATACAGAGATCCAGGATAGGACGCCAGGAGTTGTATTTTCTGGGCACCAGGAAAAGTCTTGAATAGAAACCTTGTCCCCTTTCCTCTTCTGGGACAGTTTGAATAGCCCTTATACTTAGAGAGAGAACTTGCTTTTGAGCCTCTGCCCACTAACTTGGGGGTAGATCTGGCCAACCATTTGGGAATGGTAAAGTGTGGAAGTGGTATCTGTATCCTTGGGAAACTATACTTAAAACCCATTTGTCCTGAGTAATGAGTTCCCAGTTTTTTGCCTGCAAGGCAATCTTTCCCCCTAAAGGAGCAGTCAGTTGAGAAGGGCTTGGAAGATTTAAGGTCAAGTCACTGAGACAGTTTACCATAGGGGTGAGTCTTGTTACTCCCTGCTTTGGAAGTGGGAGCCCCACACTGCTTAGTCCTGTGCATAACTTGGTACTGAAGCCTGGGTGTTCTGCTGGTTCTGGGTTTGGACTGAAGGCCTGGAAGAGGCAGGAAAGGACCAATTCTTAGAGAGTCAATGCCTACTAAAACTTGGAAGCTGTATTTGCAGGAAATCTTTAACAGTTTGCACAGATTTAGCTTTTTCCTCCATCATTTTAAGTACTACTTCTGCTTTGTTGCCAAACAGGCGGTCCTGGTTTAAGGGAGCATCCAGCAATTTAGCTTTAACATGATCTGGCAAAGATTGCTACTTCTGCTTTGTTGCCAAACAGGCGGTCCTGGTTTAAGGGAGCATCCAGCAATTTAGCTTTAACATGATCTGGCAAAGATTGCTCCTTAAGCCAAGCATGCCTTCTAAGTACAAACCCAGTGTCAGCAGCCCTGCAAAATGCCTCTAGTGAATCAAAACCACACTGCAAAGTATGTTTTCCAACTTGTTCAGCAGAATGCATTAAATCCTGTAAATCCTTATTTTCAGCACAGTCAGGAATAATCATTTTCAGTTTAAGCAATCCAATAATATGCTGCTGATACTTTAACATATGAAACGGACAGTTTAAGGCCCTAGTGGCGAAGGTTGCAGAAGTGTATACCCCTCTTACCCCATCTATCCAGCACCCTGGAATCTCTATCAGAGGGGGTACGACTTTTGGCAGTAGTAGCCTTAATGCCCTTGGGTCCCTGTGAAATGGTCTCAAGATACGCAGTAGGATTTTTAAAGAAGAACTTGTAAGAGTCAGGAATCCTGTAATATCTATCTGGTTTTCTGGGAACAGGAGGGTAAGGAGTCAGGGGCCAAGCTAGACTCCGAAAAGGCATCATTAACAATGCCCAATACAGAGGGGATAACTAAAGGCCTGTGTTGGGGCAGGAGTAAGAAATCCCTAAGCTTCTTTTTAGAAACAGAGTAATCCTGGCTTTCCCAGCGAAAATGCTCCCTAACAGTAAGCAAGGTTTCACCAAAAGAGGAAGTCCTCTGGAGGGGAAGCAGAGTGAATTGAGTCCTCTGAATCAGAATCTTCATAGGCAGACCAGGATAAATCCTGGTCATCAGAGGAAATAGAAATTTCAGAAACCTGATCAGAAGAAACATAAGCAAATTCAGTCCTAGGTCTCTTAGAAGGGGAAGGTTGGCTGCCCCAGATTAAAGTAATAAGGTCTTCAGCCACTCTTATTTGATTTTTAGGCATAGAAGACTGACCACGTGGTCTGGGCATCGGTTTTCTAGGCATGGATCGAGTTTTAGGCGTTGGTTTAAAATGCAAGCCAGTAGGCCTGAATACACCCTCAGAAGCCGGTGCCTGCACAGCAGCTCCGGACCCATCCAAGGTAGCGGCATCCGCAGGTTCCACAGTTGAAGCATCTCGCAGCATACCAGACTCCGAAAGGGTCTCAGTAGAGTACTGCGAATCTGAAGTAGCGGGTATCAGGGGCTGCGTAAGCGCCTCACTGAGTACCAGCAAACTGGCAACTAACTTAGGAGAAGCGTTGTCGGCAGCTTTGGACCTAGCCGGCCTGTGTCTGTCTTTATCTTTGCATTTTTTCGGAATGTCAGTAGTTGGGTGGTTTACCGAAGCCATATCTGAGTAACTGAACAGAGTACCAACATATTTAGAAGCATAAATATACCAATGACGAATAGTTCATGGTTTAAATAAAGCACAAAACCAAAAGAGGTACGTCGTGGTCAGGGCCTAGGCAAGGAATACAATATGAATGAAAATCTTTATGAGGTATTTGCTTTCCACAAGAAATACAATTATTGACTTTTACTGACATCGGTTTAGAGCAAGAAAAAGTTTCCCAACGGGGTACTTGGTTTTAGTTGAAGACTTTGGTTCTGAAATTTGAAAACGAAAATTTTAGGAGTCTGCCGACCGGCACTTGTGAACTGCTTCTGATTCGGCACCACCCGGTAAGTAAGACTGATGTAATGGCGTCAGCTGCATGCTTTAAACCCCTGACTACCTGACGTCATTAAAGATGAGACAGCAACCAACGCAGGACCCAAGACTTTGATAATCAGGCCGACTGAGGGCTACTGCAAGTAGATAACCCAAATGTGACGACTGCAACAGTGAAACACGAAGAACATATGCATAGATCGAGAGGTTTACCCATTGAAAAGATAGGGCATCCACTTTCCAGGCCTTACTGTGAGGTTCCCTGGTGCAGAATTTGCTGAGCTGGTGGTGGTTGTGAGAGGCAAATAGGTCCACCTTCAGGGTACCCCATTTTCTGGGTTATGAGACTGAAGGTGTTGTGGTTAAATTGCCACTCGTGTGAGTCTAGGACATTTCTGCTTAAGTTGCCTGCCAGAGTGTTTCGGTTGCCTGGCAGGAATTGTGCTAGCAGGTGAATCTGTATGGCTAAAGCCTTGTGCCGAAGGCTCATGGCTAGCCTGCATAGTGGGCAAGAGTGAATTCCTCCCTGCCTGTTGATGTACCACATCACTGTGACGTTGTCTGTTTTGATTAATAGAGGCCCCGGAGAGAGTAGGGGTCTGGAAACTGTCAGAGCATGCTGAACAGCTAGCATCTTTTTTTTTGGTTGATGTGCATATGTTTTGTGAACTTGATTTGGGCTCCAGTGGCGCTGAAAGCACCGGCCGTCCAGGTGTGCACCCCAGGCTTAGTCTGATGCATCTGTGGTTAGGGTCTGGGCGGCATTGGGTTGTGAAAAGGGAAGTCCCTTACTGTGGTTGCATGCTGCTGCCCACCAAAGAAAATCTTTACTCGGACAGGGTATCATAGGTATAATAGTTTCCAGGTCCTGAGAATGTTGACACCAAAGGCTTTTAAGTACCACTGAAGTTTCCTCATATGCAGTCTGGCATATGGAATTAGTAAAATGCAGGATGCCAGGAAAAATACAGCTTGCAGGATTTTCCTTGTGAATAACTGGGTTCTGGTGGCCAGTTGAGAAAGATAGCCTGTCAGGCTTCTTTTTCTGGAGAAAGGAATGCCATCTGGGATGCTGTGTCCAGGCTTGCTCCCAGGAATACAATTTTTTTTACCAGGGACTAGTTTGGATTTCTTTTCATTTATACTGTACCCCAGTAAGGTAGTAGGTCTTTTACAAATGTCAGGTGCTGTAACATGTTTTCCTGACCGTCTGCCTGAATCAGGCAGTCGTCCAATTAGGGGTAATTTGAATGTTTCTTTGTCTGCAAAAAACAATGGCTGGTGCCAGGCATTTTGTAAAAACTCTGGGAGCAGTGGATAAGCCAAAGGGAAGTGCAGAGAATTGATAATGCATAGATCCTGCCCTGAAACATACAAATTTCCTGCAAGAGTCTGATTGGGATGTGCAGATAGATATCTTTTAGAGTGGCTAATCAGGCATCTTTGGATAGCATAGGAAGAAGCAACTGGAGGGTGAGCATTTGAATTTTGGTACCACCAGGAAGGTTTTTAGAATAGATAGATCTAGGATTGGGTGCCAGGTGACCTCTTTTCTGGGTATCAGGAAAAATCTGGAATAGAAACCTTGGCCTATCTGGTCTGTAGGATAAGGCTGAATTGCCTCATGGAGAGCAGGGAATGAACTTGGTTTTGTGCCTCTGCCCACTGGTTTGGAGGAAGGTCTGGGAACCCTTTTGGGGTTGGCAGTATGTGGAAAGAAAATTTGTACCTCTTGGACACTATGTTGAAGACCCATCGATCGTTGGTGATGGAGGCCCAGTTTTTTGCATGGGAGGCAAGATTTCCTCATAGGGGCACAAGCAGGTGGGCAGAGATAAGAGGTGGAGTTGAAAAGTCATTGTGAATTCTTTCCATAAAGAGGTGGCTTAGCACTCCCTGTTTTAGAAGTGGAGGTACTCCATTGCTTAGATCTCTGCATTCCCTGGACCTGCTGTCTGGGGGGGGGGGGGGGGGTGTCTGCTTCCCCTAGATCTAGTCTGAGCCGGCCTAGAGGGGACTGAAAAGGACCAGTGTTTTGAGGAGCAATTCCTACTAAATCTCAGAGGCTTGCAAAAATTCTTTAACTATCTGAATAGATTTATCTTTTTCTTCCATCTTTTTTAAAACCTCTTCTGCCTTGGTGCCAAACAGATGGTCTTTGTTCAGTGGTGTGTCCAATAATTTTGATTTGACATGGTCTGGCAAGGTCTGTTCCTTAAGCCAAGCATGCCCTTCCAAGTACAAAACCTGTGACTGCTGCCCTGCAGGATGCTTCTAGGACGTCAAACCCATATTGCAGGGTATTGCTTAGTAACTTAGCTTGCAGAATGCATAAGCTCCTGTAAATCTTTATTTTCTGCATAGTCTGGAAATGTAGATCATTTTTGCTTAAGTCCCATAGTATGTTGCTGGTATTTCAGCATGTGGAACTGACAATTTAATGCTCTAATGGCAAGAGTTGCAGAGGTGTACACTTTTTACCCCATCTGTCTAAAGCTTGGGAATCCCTGTCCAAAGGGGTGGGATTCTTAGCTGTGGCTGCTTTTATTCCTTTAGGTCTTTGGGAGATGACCTCTGGGTCAGCAGTAGGATTTTTGAAAAGAAATCTGTGCGAGACAGGGACTCTAATACCCGTCAGGTTTCCTGGGAGCAGGAGGTAGAGTATCAGGACGGAGATAAACTGGATTGCATGAAAACATCATCCACAACATCAACAACATGAGGAATAGCTAAGGGTCTGTGCTGTGGTAAATCTAAAAATTCCCCGAGTCTCTTTTTGGACCGAGGATAATCCTGGCATTCCCAATGAAAATGCTCTCTCAAGGTATGTAGGGTTTCACCAAAAGAAAAATCCTCTGGAGGAGAGGCAGAAGGAAAGTACGGTTGTGTACCTACCATAAATGTAGATGTTTGAGTGTATTCACTGTTGCAGTCATTACACTTGGGTTATCCTGCTGGCAGGTTACCCGCAGTCGGCCTGAATTCCAAAGTCCTGGTCCGGCGTCGGTTGCTGTCGCCTCCTCCCTGACGTCAGTGAGCCAGGGGTATAAAAGATGCAGCCAAAGCCATTTTCTTCAGTTTTTCTTGCCCCAGATGTCAGGTGCCCCCAAAAAGGTAGGCTAAAAAAACATTGCTTATAAAAGCATGCACTAAAATAATACCTTCATCTATAAACAAATACATCACATAGGTTGTATAGGATAGAGAAGTACAGATATAAGTCAAAGCAAAGATAGGGGGATGGTGGGTGGGTAACATGGACTGCAACAGTGAATACACTCGAACATCTACATTTATGATAGGTACACAACTGTACTATGTTCATCGTGTTTCACTGTTGCAGTCATTACACTTGGGTTGAATCCCAAAGCTGAGGCTGGGCGGCTGGGTCTAAATAGAATTAGGAGTGACTATAAGGCCCTGCAAGACTGCAGTGGCAAAGCCTGCTCTGGATTTAGAGTAAAGAGGCAAGTGGTAGTGCTTAGTAAAAGTGTGCACTGAAGTCCAAGTTGCAGCCTTCAAAATATCCTTGGTTGGTACTCCTCTCAGGAAGGCTGCTGAGGTGGCTGCTGCCCTGGTAGAATGTGGTCTAATGCCCTTAGGCACTGATTTGCCATGTTGTGAAAAGCAGAAACGAATGCAGTGTCCTATCCATTTTGAAATAGTCTGCTTTGAGATAGGCTTTCCTTGTGATCCTGCAGCATATATGCCACTAAAAGTTGCTCAGTCTTTCTAAAAGCTTTAGTTTTGCCCAAGCAGAAGCGTAGCTGTCTGTATATGTCCAAAGAATGCAGAAGTCTCTCCCCTTTATTCTGCGGGTTTGGGTAAAAAGTAGGCAAATGAATGGTTTGGTTAAGAGCCACACTTGACACTACCTTACGCATAAATGTTGGGTTTGTCTTTAGAGAAACCCTGTCCAGATGGAAGATAATAAAAGGTTCCACAGCCATTAATGCCTGTACCTCTGACACTCTTCTTGCTGAAGTTATTGCTAGGAGCAGAGCTATTTTCCATAAAAATTTTATCTCAGCTGTATTGGCTGGCTCAAAAGGAGGCAGTGTGAGTTTTTCCAAGACAAAATTGAGGTCCCATGCAGGTATTGGTGCTCTCCTTATAGGTCTTATGTTTTTGGCCCCCCTAAGGAACTGCCTAAGCAATGGATATGAAAAAATAGGTGGGTCTGTATTATAATGAGCTGAAATAGCAGAGGCATGGATCTTAACTGATGAGAAGGATAGGCCTTTGTCCAGCATCTCAGTTAGGTATTGTAAAATCTGAGGAATACTTGGAACAAGTGTCAGTTCCTTGTGCCTGGTTCCAAGCACAGAATCTCTTCCATTTTTCTGCATAAGATTTTCTGGTACTGGGCCTCCTGGCCTCCAAAATAACATCCATAACCGCTTTAGAGAGAAGTGTATTCTGAATGGTTACAGTATCCGTCATGCAGCTAGATTTAGAGTTCTGAGTTGGCTGTGCAGGATCTGATTGTTTTGTTGGGTCAGTAAATGAGGAATTTGAGGCAATGTCCAGGCTGGGCCTTGGGACAAGCTCCTTAGGATTGGGTACCAGTGTTGGCGTGGCCAACCTGGGGCAATCAGTATCATTTGTGGCTTCTCTTGTCTGACATTTAGGAGTACCTTGGGGAGGAGAGGCAGTGGAGGAAATGCATATATTGTAAAGGTTGTTCCAGCTGAATGACAGAGCATCCACTTTCCATGCTTGTTTGTGAGAAGTCCTTTTGCAGAATCCCTGAAGTTGGCAGTTGTGAGGGGAGGCAAAAAAATCTATGTCTGGGCATCCCCATTTCCTTGTTGTTATGCTGAAGATTTGTGGATCAAGTTTCCACTCGTGAGAGTCCATGAGGTTTCTGCTTAGTTCGTCTGCCAGAGCATTTGTTTTTCCTGGCAGGAATTGTGCTTGCAGGTGTACTTGGTAAGTCAATGCTGTGTTCCACAAAATCATGGCTTGTCTGCAGAGGGGTTAGGAATGTGTGGCCCCTGCTTGTTTATGTACCACATGACTGTGGTGTTGTCCATCTTTATCAGCAGCTGTCCTGGATGAAGTAGGTCCTTGAAGGCTCAGGGCATTCTGTACAGCTAGCATCTCTTTGATTGATGTGTTGATGCCTTTGGCTTGGGGGCCATGTGCCCTGAATACATTTTCCTGCCATGTGGGTCCCCAGGCATAATCTGATGCATCTGTTGTTAGTGTTTGCCTGGCTGTGGGTAAAGTGAATGGTTGTCCCTTGTTGTGGTGACAGGCCTGTGCCCCACCATCGAAACTCCTGTTGCAGGCAGGGAATGAGTGAAATTAATGATTCCAGGCTGTGGCAATGTTGAGTCTAAACACTTTTTAGGTACCATTGTAGTTTCCTCATATGCAGTCTTGCATATGGAATTAGCAGAATGCAGGAGGCCATGTAGCCCAGAGCCTGCAGAATTTTTCTTGCAGATAACTGGGTCTTTGTTGCCATGCTTTCGACGTAAGAAGTCAGTTGCCTTTGTTTGCCTGGAGTGAGATAAGCCATCTGGGCAGTTGTATTTAAGCTTGCAACCAGGAATACTATCTCTTGAGAGGGTACTAGTTTCAATTTCTTTTTAGTTACTGTGTACCCTAGGCAAATTAGTAATCTTTTTACAAATGCCAGATGCTTTAGTAGAATGTCTTTGGTCTCTGCTTGAATAAGGAAGTCGTCAAAGTAGGGATATATTTGAATTCCTCTTTGTCTGCAAAATGCAATTACTGGTGCCAGGCATTTTGTGAAGACCCTGGGCACAGCAGATAAGCCAAAGGGCAGTGCAGAGAATTGGTAGTGCATTGAGCCAGCTATGAATCCGAGGTACCTTCTGCAAGATTGTCTGATTGGGACATGCAGGTATGCCTCTGAGGTCCTAAGTTACAAGCTAAGCCTTTTTGCCCAGCATGGGCAGAAGCTGCTGCAGAGTCAACATTTTGAATTTCGGAACGCCCAGAAAAGTATTTAGAATAGACAGGTCCAGAATCGGTCTCCATGCTTTGTCCTTTCTTGGTACTAAGAAAAGTCTTGAGTAAAATCCTTGTCCCTGCTCTTGCTGTGGCACTGGCTGAATAGCCCTCATGTTCATGAGGGATGAAACTTGGTTTTGTGTCTCTGCCCATTGATTGTGTGGCAGGTCTGGCATACCTTTTGCCTTTGGAAGGGTGTGAAAGTGGAACCTGTAGCCCTGAGAAACTATATTTAAGACCCATTTGTCCTGGGTAATCATGAGCCAATTTTGTGAAAAAAAGTGCTAGCTTTCCCCCTAAGGGTGCTGCCAAAAGATAAATGCTTGGCATTAGCAGAGGGATGTCATTGGGACTGTTTCCTATATGGCTGTGATTTGTCTTCTCCGCTTTTGGAGGTAGAAGCACCCCACTGTTTGGGCCTGTATGAGCCCTGGGGCTGTCTGCCTCTAGGGCATCTGTATCTGCCTCTTTGTGGCCTGTCTGACATGGGAAAGGACCAATTCTTAGAAGACCAGTTCCTGCTAAATCTGGGTGGCTGCACCTGTAAGAAATCCTTCACTGTCTGCATGGATTTAGCTTTATCCTCCATTTTCTTCAATGCCTCTTCTGCCTTAACACCAAACAAAGTATCATGCTGTAATGGAGCATCAAATAATTTTGCTTTAACATGATCAGGCAGAGTCTGTTCCTTTAACCAAGCATGCCTTCTAATGACAGAGCCTGTTACAGCGGCCCTGCAAGAGGCCTCCAGTGACTCATAACCATATTGCAAAGTATGTTTTCCCACTTGTTCAGCTGCATGCAATAAATCCTACAACTCCTTCTCAGCACATTCAGAATTTGTCAACATTTTCTGTTTTAACAGAGACATTAAATATTGCTGATATTTAAGCATATGAAACTGACAATTTAAAGCCCTTACAGCCAAGGTAGCAGAAGTGTAAACTTTTTCTCCCCATCTGTCCAGTGCCCTAGAATCTCTATCTGAGGGGACAGGGTTTTTTGCAGTAGCAGCCTTGACCCCTTTGGGACCCTGAGAAATAGTTTCTGGATCAGCAGCAGGGTTTTTATATAGAAATTTATGAGAATCTGGAACCCTGTAGTATCTGTCTGGCTTAACAGGTGCAGGAGGTAAAGAGTCGGGAGACAGGCTGGACTCTGAAAATACATCTACAATGTCTAGAACAGGAGGAATAGCAAGACGTCTGTGCTGAGGTAGTAAAAAAAAGTCTCTGAGCCTTTTCTTAGAATCTGAATAATCTTGGGTCTCCCAGTGGAAATGTTCCCTCATGGCATGCAAGGTTTCCCCAAATGAGTAATCCTCAGGAGGAGAACCTGAAGGAACAGATTCTTCAGCATCAGAATCCTCATAGGGAGGAATAGCGTATCCCTGTTCTGAAGAGGAGTCAGAGGAAATAGAAACCTGATCAGAGGAATCATTCACCGTCTTGCCTAGGCCTCTTATCAGGAGGGGGATGAGAACCCCTGATCAAAGTAATTAGGTCTTCGGCCATTTTGAGCATCGGTTTCTTAGGCATGGAAGTCTGTCCTGGAGTGCTGTACTTGTTTCCTTGTCTTTAAAATTGTTTTAGTCTTTGATGCTGAAGTTGGCTTGATATAAAGCTGTGTAGGCCTGAAAACACCCTCAGAGAACCGATGTCTGCTCAGCTGCTCCAGACCCATCTGAGGGATTAGTTTCCGAAGGCCCAATACCTTGAGTATCCAGAGGCCTAGCTGTCTCCACGTGGGAGTCGGAGGCTGCCTGTGGCTCTGAGGTAGCAGGTGAAAGCGCCTCACTGAGAACCGTCGACTGGCCTAGAAGAGGCTTTGTCGTCAGTTTTGGACCTCGGATGCATGTCCTTTTTTTTTTCCTTGCGCTTTTTATGAACTCCGGTCAGCTGTTCCGACGGCATTATGTAGTTAAACTTTCGGCCAAAGTAATGAAAAGCAAAATCATACCGATGCTTAATAGTGCGTTGGTTAAATCTAGCACAAAACCGACAAGTAGCAACGTCGTGGTCAGGGGCCTAGGCAAGGAATACAGTAAGAATGAAAATCCTTATGAGGTATTTGCTTCCCACAAGAAACACAATAGTTAACTTTTTCTCACATCGGTCTGGAGCAAGAAAAAAGAAATCCCCAACGGGGTACTTAGCTTTATAGAAGACTTTGGATCTGAAATTCAATTTCGAAAAACTCAGGAGTCAGCTGACCAGCACTTGCGAACTGATTTTGCTTCGGGCACCGTGCGGCAAGAAAGACGGAAAAAATGGCGTCGGCTGCATCTTTTATACCCCTGGCGCACGGACGTCAGGGAGGAGGTGACAGCAACCGATGCCGGACCAGGACTTTGGAATTCAGGCCGACTGCGGGTAGCCTGCCAGCAGGATGATCCAAGTGCAATGACTGCAACAGTGAAACACGATGAACATCGGATTCCTCTGCATTTGAATCCTCATAAGCAGATAAGGGCATGTTTTCATAATCAGAAAAGTACAGTTGTGTACACTTAGCATAAATGTAGATGTTCAAGTGTGAGTGTATTCAGTATTGCAGTCATCACACTTGGGTTATCTGCCTGCAGGTAGCCTTCAGTCGGCTCGAATACCAGAGTCTTAAGATTTCTGCATCGGATGCTGTCGCTTCTTCCATGACATCAGGTCGTCACGGGTATAAACCAGGCAGCAGATGCCATTGCATCAGTTTTTCTTGCCCCAAATGTCAGCAGCCCCCAAATAGGAAGCTAGTATACGGTGGGGAACACCACCAGTAAAAAGTAAATACCAATGCCATTAGGAATGGCCACAGAGAGGAGAGGTAGAAAGATAGAGAAAGCCAGGGGCTGGAGAGAGGGAAACCAGGACTGCAACACTGAATACACTCAAACATCTACATTAACTGTAAGTGTACATAACTGTACTATGTTCTTCGAGTTTCACTGTTGCCGTCATCACACTTGGGTTGATTCTCAAAGTGAGGAAGTGTGGAGGCAGTACAGAAGTGTCAAGGCTGGCTAGTAGGCCTTGCAAGACTTTTGTTGCAAATCCAGCTCTGGATTTAGAAAAGATTGCCAAGTGGTAATGCTTGGTGAAGGTGTGTACAGAACTCCAGGTTGCAGTATCCAGAATGTCCCTGGTAGGGACTCCCCTGAGAAATGCTGTAGTGGTGGAAGTAGCCCTAGTGGAACGTGGTCTGATCCCCTGCAGGTTAAGTTTTTGTAGCAGAAATGGATGCAGTGTGCTATCCATTTGGAAATAGTTTGCTTTGAAATGGCCTTACTCTGTCCGCCTATAGCAAAGCTGACTAGCAGCTGGTCAGATTTTCTGAAAGGTTTAGTCCTGTCAAGGAAGAACCTGAACTGTCTGTGCACGTCCAAGGAGTGCAGGATCCTTTACCCTTTATTATGAGGGTTAGGGAAGAAGGTTGGCAAATGGATGGATTGGTTTAGAGCCACAATGGACACCACTTTAGGCATAACGGAGGAGTTAGTCCTGTGGGAAACCCTGTCAGCATGGAAAATAATGAAGGGTACCACAGCCATAAGTGCCTGTAACTCAGACACTCTTCTTGCTGATGTTATGGCTAAATGCAAGGTTGTTTTCCAAGAGAGGAATTTTAACTCTGCTGAAGCTGCAGGCTCAAAAGAGGTTCTTTTTCCAGTGCAAAGTTAAGGTCCTAGGCAGGGGTTGGAGCTCTCCTAGGGGGCCTTAAGTTGTTAGTCCATCTCAGGAACTGTTTTATGAGAGGGTGAGAAAAGAGAGGCTCAGTATTATAATGAATTAAGATGGCAGAGGCATGAATCTTAATGGAGGAGAAGGATAGGCTTCTGTGAAGTAGCTCAACTAGGTAATCCAGGATTAGAGGTAAGGAGGGCACTGCTGTGTCCTTCCCTTGCGACAGATTCCAAGAACAATATCTTTTTCACTTGGTAGCATAGGATTTCCTAGTACTAGTCATTCTGGCTTCAAGAATGCTGTCCAGCACCTGTCTGCTAAAGGTTGCTGGTGGTGTATTCAAGGGATAAGCCAGGTTGCCAGGTTTAGGGATTGCAATTGTGGATGCAAAATCTGTCCCTCCTGCTGGGACAGCAGGGTAGGAGTCTGGTGAAGGTGCCAAGGTGGCACCGTTGTCAGACTGTGCAAGAGTGGGTATCAGTACTGGCATGGCCAGTCTGGGGCAATAAGAATTGCCCTTGGCCTGTCCCGTTTTATCCTGAGCAGTACTTTCGAGAGGAGGGGCAGAGGGGAAGGCATAAACTGAGACATTTTCCAATTGAAAGGATAGGGCATCCAGATTCTAGGCCCTGCTGTGAGGGTTCCTGGTGCAGAATTTGCTCAACTAGTGGCTCTCTGGGGAGGCAAATAGGTCTACCTCCGGTGTCCCCCACCTCTGGATCAGAAGGTTGAAGGTGCTGGGCTACAATTTCCACTAGTGTGAGTCTAGGAGATTTCTGCTTAAGTCGTCTGCCAGTGAATTTTGTTTGCCTGGCAGGAATTGAGCTTGTAGATGCACTTGGTTACTCAAGACCATGTTCCACAGGGCCATGGCTAACCTGCAGAGTGGGTAAGAATGGGTTCCCCCCTGCTTGTTTATGTACCACATAACTGTGGTGATGTCTGTTTTTATAAGCAGTTATCCTGGAAGGATTAGGTACCTGAAAACTGTCAGAGCATTCTGTACAGCTAGCACCTCTTTGAATGACGTGCAGGAGAATCTGGGCTGAGCTCCAGTGGCCCTGAATGCATTTGCCTGCCATGTGAGCTCCCCATGTATAGTCTGATGCATCTGTTGTCAGGGTTTGGGCGGCGAGGGGTTGAGTGAAAAGCAGTCCCTTGTTGTGGTTGCATGCTTCTGCCCACCAAAGAACTCTACCCTTAGACAAGGTATGATAGGAATGACTGTTTCCAGGTCCTGAGAATGCTGGCACCAAAGACTTTTTAAATGCCATTGAAGTTTCCTCATATGCAGTCTTGAATATAGAATTAGCAGAATACATGAGGCCATGAACCCTAGGGCTTGCAGTATTTTTCTTGCAGATAGCTGGGTTCTGGTGGCCATTTGTTTAAAGTAGATTGTCAGATAGACCTGTTTTTCTGAAGTGAGAAATGCCATCTGGGAAGTTGTGTCCAAGCTTGCTCCCAGGAATACAATCTTTTTGACTGGGCACCAGTTGTGATTTCCTTTCGTTGATGGTGTACCCAAATGAAGTGAAAAGGCTCTTTACAAATGCCATTTGCTGAAGTAGCAATTCCTGACTGTCTGCCTGAATCACGCAATTGTCAAGTATGGGAAAATTTGGATATTCCTCTGCCTGCAGCAGTATGCAATGGCTGGAGCCAGGCACTTTGTGAATACTCTGGGTGCAGAAGATAAGCCAAAGGGAAGTGCAGAGTAAGTACAGTTGTGTACACTTACCATAAACGTAGATGTTAGAGTGTATTCACTGTTGCTGTCATTATATTTAGAGTAATCTGCTGGCAGGTTACCCTCAGTCAGCCTGAATAACAAAGTCTTGGGTCCTGCGTCGGTTGCTGTCTCCTCTTCCATGACGTCAGGTCGTCTGGGGTATAAAACATGCAGCAGATGCCATTTTAATCAGTTTTTCTTGCCCCAGATGTCAGGTGCCCCCCAAATGGGGAGCAAATATATATATATATATATATATATATATATATATATATATATATATATATATATATATATATATATGTATTTTAGAACACAAAAATTTACCTATCACTAAAAGCAAATACACCACAAAGGCTTTTGAGCATAGTGAAGGAAAGAAGAGGTATAATAGAGAAGAAAGGGGGCTGGCGGGTGGGTAGCCTGGACTGCAACAGTGAATACACTCTAACATCTACGTTTATGCTAAGTGTACACAACTGTACTATGTTCTTCATGCTTCACTGTTGCAGTCATTACATTTGGGTAGAATCCCAAAGCTATGGATGGGAGGATGGAACTGAACAGCATTAGGAGCCGCTATAAGGCCCTGCAGGAGTGCAGTAGCAAAGCCTGCCCTGGATTAAAAAAAAAGAGAGGTAAATGGGTAATGTTTTGTGAACGTATGAACTGAGCTAAAAGTAGCAGCTTCTAGAATGTCTCTGGTAGGAACCCCTCTGAGAAAGGCTGCAGAAGTAGAAGCAGCCCTGGTGGAATGGGATCTGATCCCCCTGGGCACAGGTTTACCATGGTGCATGTAGCAGAAACTAATACAATGGCTTATCCATTTGGAAATGGTCTACTTTTAAATAGCCTTCCCCTCTCTTCCTGCAGCAAATGCCACCAGTAGTTGCTCAGACTGAGATTTTGTCCTGTTTAAGTAGAATCTTAGTTGTCTATGTACATCAAATGAATGCAGAATTCGCTCCCCCTTATTCTGTGGATTTGGGAAAAAAGTTGGGAGGTGAATGGTCTGGTTAAGAGCCATACTGGATACCACCTTAGGCATAAAAGAAGGATTGGTCCTGAGGACCACCTTGTCCAGATAAAAGATAATGAAAGGCGCCACTGCCATGAGAGCCTGTAGTTCTGAAATCCTTCTAGCTGAAGTGACTGCTAAAAGAAAGGCTGTCTTCCAAGAAAGAAATTTTATGTCCGCAGTAGCAACTGGTTCAAAAGGAGGTAGGGTGAGTTTTTCCAGCACAAAATTGAGGTCCCATGCAGCAGTCGGTGCTCTCCTGGGAGGTCTTAAATTTTTGGCCCTTCTGAGGTACTGCTTTAGCAGGGGATGAGAAAAGAGAGACGGCTCTGTGTTGTAATGAACCGAGATGGCAGAAACATGGATTTTTATTGAAGAAAAAGATAGGCCCTTGTGAAGCATCTCAGTTAAATATTGCAAAATCTGAGGAATATCGGGCTTTGCTGTGTTTATTCCTTGTACTTGTTTCCAAGCACAGAATCTCTTCCATTTATCAGCATAAGATTTTCTAGTACTAGGCCTTCTAGCCTCCAAAATGACATCCATCACAGGTTTACTGAGAGGTGTGATTGGTGAAATTAGTTGATTAGCCATGCTGCAAGAGTTTAGAGCGGAGTGTGCAGAATTTGATAGTTCTGCTGAGACAGTAGGTGAGGTTTTTGTGGCAAGTACCACGGAGGAAGGTGCGACATTATTCCTTAGAAGCAGGTACCAGTGTTGGTGAGGCCAGTCCGGAGCAATTAGAATCATTTTTGGTTTTTCTTGTCTGACTTTTAGTAAGACCTTGGAGAGCAGAGGCAGAGGGGGAAAGGCATAGACTGATGGGTTTTTCCAGCTGAAGGATTGAGCATCCACTTTCCAAGATTTTTTGTGATGAGTTCTTGTGCAGAATTCTTTTCAACTGATAGTTTTGGGGAGAGGCAAATAGATCCATGTCTGGGCTACCCTATTTTCATGTCAACATGCTGAAGGCTTGTGGATCCAGTTTCCATTCGTGTGGGTCTATAAGATTTCTGCTTAGGTCATCTACCAGAGTATTTTGCTTTCCTGGCAGGAATTGAGCTTGAAGATGTATTTGTTAAGTCAAGGCTGTGTTTCACAAGGCCATGGCTAGTCTGCAACGGGGGTAGGAGTGGGTACCTCCCTGCTTATTTATGTAACACATAACTGTGGTGTTGTCCATCTTTATCAGTAGTTGTCCTGGATGAAGGAAGCCCTTGAAGGCTGTCACAGCATTCTGTACAGCTATCATTTCTTTCTGATTGATATGCAGATGCATTTGATTTGGGCTCCATTCGCCCTGAATGCATATCTCCCTGACAGACGGGCCCCCCAAACATAGTCTGATGAGTCTGTAGTCAGGGTTTAGGTGGCAGGGGGTAGAATGAATGACAGTCCCTTGTTTTGGTGACAGGCCTCTGCCCACCAAAGGAACTCCTGTTGCAGGCAGGGAACGAGAGGAATCATTGTTTGCAGGTTGTGAATGTTGGCTCCATAAGCTTTTTAGGTACCACTGAAGTTTACCCATATGCGGTCTTGCATATGGAATTAGTAGAATGCAGGATGCCATGAACCCCAAAGCCTGCAGAATTTGTCTTGCAGATAGCTGGGTTTTTGTTGCCACTTGTTTGAAGTATGCTGTCAATTGAATTTGTCTGGCGTGAGGCAGTTGTATTCAAGCTTGCACCCAGGAATGTAATTATTTGAGAGGGCGCCAGCTGTGATTTATTTTCGTTTATGGTGTACCCCAGGCATGTTAAAAGCCTTTTTACAAATGCCAAATGTTGTAGAAGAGTGTCCTTGTCCTCTGCCTGAATGAGACAATCGTCCAGATATGGATAAATTTGAATGTTTCTTTGTCTGCAAAATGCAATTACTGGTGCCAGGCACTTTGTGAAGACCCTGGGTGCAGTAGAAAAGCCAAAGGGCAGTGCAGAGAACTGGTAATGCAAATAGCCTGCTTTGAAGCGGACGTATCTTCTGCAAGATTCCCTGATTGGGATATGCAGGTATGCCTCTTTTACGTCTAGTTTTACCAACTAGACATTCTTGCCTAGCAAAGGCAGCAGCTGTTGTAGAGTCAGCATCTTGAATTATGGAATGTCCAGGAAAGGATTTAGAATTGATAAGTCCAGAATTGGATGCCATGATTTGTCTTTTCTGGGTACCAGAAAAAGTCTTGAATAAAACCTTTGTCCTTTTTCCTTTTCTGGTACTGGTTGAATAGCCCCCATATCCATGAGGGACTTCACTTGTTTCTGGGCCTCTGCCCACTGATTTGGTGGCAGATCTGGCCATCCGTTTGGAATTGGCAACATGTGGAAATTAAATCTGTACCCCTGGGACACTATGTTTAAGACCCACTTGTCCTGGGTAAAAGGTTCATAGGTTGGTACTGGGCTATCTGCCCGAAGGCATATATTAGCCCAGCCACGTTGTGCGGTATTCACTGCCCCTTTAGTAGTTCCCTAGACCCTTGTACCAGCAGCTAGTACCCTTGGCCTCTATCTAGTAGTGCTGTTGGTGTGATCCCTGGTGCGAACTTTCTGTTACCCATCCACTCATCAAGGTTCCTCCTGAAGAGTGATAGTGAGGGGCTCTGTCTTATGTAGATTGGGACCCTGTTCCATAGTAAGGGAAGTCTCTGCGAAGGGAATGTATCCCTCCAGCATGTTCTATTCATTGTTGTGTTGAGGTCTATATCCCTAGAGCATGTAGCTAGAGTAGATTTGGTTTTGCTAAGATGGAGCATGTTCAGCAATTCTGGGTTGGACATGGCACTGTACGTTAGACAGAGATCGCCTCTGAGAAAGCGGTATGCAACAGAGAACAGTCTTAGGTTTTTCAATCGTGCTGCACAGGGCAACTGTAGAGCCAGTAATCCTCTTGGTTAGGTACCTCTGTGGTCTCTCCAGCAGCTGGAGATGTCTAGCCAGGTACATTCCAATTGGTGCATTGTACTCAATAATGGGTCTGATGAGGGAAGAGTAGAGGGGCACCATTACATCCTTAGATCTTGATGCAAACCCTTTCGTGATTAGATGCCAATTTTGAGCATGAAGTGCTAGTTTTCCCCCCAAAGGGGCTGCCAAAAGATAAGTGCTTGGAGACACCAGAGGAAATTCATTGAGCTTGTTTACTGCAGGGTGGTGCTTTGCTACCTCCTGATTTGGAGGAGGAGGCACCCCATTGTTTTGTCCTGTAAGAACCTTGCGACTGAAACCTTTCGAGTGTCTGGGTTTGACCTGAGCGACTCTGTTGCACACTGGAAAGGACCAATTCTTAGTAGGCCAGTGCCTACTGAACCTGGGTGGCTGCACCTGCAAGAAATCTTTTACAGTTTGCAAAGATTTAGCTTCATCTTCCATCTTTTTTTAAAACCGCTTCTGCCTCATTACCAAACAGACTGTCCTGCTGTAAGGAGCATCCAACAATTTAGCTTAAACATGATCAGGCAGATTTTGCTCCTTGAGCCAAGCATGCCTTATTACAGATCCAGTTACGGCGGCCCTGCAAGAGGCCTCCAACGAAACAAACCACATTGCAAAGTATGCTTTCCTTGTTCAGCTGAATGTAATAAGTCCTGTAACTCTATTTTCCACACAATCTGAAATCAACATAATTTTCTGTTTCAGTAAGCCCATAACATGCTGCTGATATTTAAGCATATAAAATTGGCAGTTTAAAGCCCTGATTGCCAGGGTTGCAGATGTATAAACCTTCGTACCCCATCTATCCAGCGCCCTGGAGTCTCTATCTGAAGTGGTAGGATTTTTGGCTGTAGAAGCCTTAACACCCTTGGGACCCTGGAAATGATTTCAGGGTCAGCAGCAGAATTTTTGAAAAGAAATTTGCAGGAGTCAGGAACCCTGTAATATCTGTCTGGCTTACTAGGAGCCAGAGGCAGGGAATCAGGAGCCATGATGGATTCTGAGAAAACATCATAAACAATGTCTAAAACAGGAGGAAGAAGAAAATCTCTAAGCCTCTTTTTGGATTCTGAAAAGTCCTGATTCTACCAATGAAAATGTTCCCCTAAAGTATGCAAAGTCTCTCCGAAAGAAAAATCCTCAGGAGGAGAAGCAGAAGGGATGGATTCCTCTGCATCAGAGTCCTCAAAGTGGAATAGAAAATTCCTGATCAGAACAGGAATCAGAAGAAATGGAAACCTGATCTGAAGAGTCATAATCAGTGCCTTGCCTAGGCCTCTTATCGGGGGGAGTTGGGAACCCCTGATCAAGGTAATTAAATCCTCAGCCATTTTGATCATTTTTTAGGCATAGGGGCCTGAGCACATGGCTCATGCATCGGTTTTTCAGACATAGAAGTAGGTTTTGGCCATGTTTTTGATGACAGCGTCAGTTTAATATACAAATGTTGAGGCCTGAAAACAGCCTCAGAAACCGGTGCCTGCTCAGCGGCTCCGGACCCATCCAAGGGAGAGACATCCGCGGGTTCAATACTTGCAGAATCTCGCGGCATACTGGACTCCGAATGGGTCTCGGTAGAGGCCTGCAACTCAAAAGTAGCGGGCATCAGGGGCTGCGAAAGCGCCTCACCGAGTACCGGCGACTGGCTTAAGAGAAGCTTTGTCGTCGGTTTTGGACCTCAACGGTCTGTCTCTTTTTCCTTGCGTTTTTTTTTAATTTCGGTAGTCGGGATTGCAAACCGACGACATATCAGGATAGTTAAATCTTGAACCAAAGTATTTAGAAGCAAAAATGTACTGATGCTTAATAGTGCATTGGTTAAATTTAGCACAAAACCAACAGCAAGGCACGTTGTGATCAGGGCCTAGGCAAGGAATACAGTACAAATGAAAATCCTTGAGGTATTTGCTTCCCACAAGTAATACAATTATTAACTTTTACTGACATCGGTAAGGAGCAAGAAAAAGTTTCCCAGACGGGGTACTTAGCTTTAGTTTGAAGACTTCGGTTCTGAATCTCGAAAATAAAAATTTCAGGAGTCGGCCGACCAACACTTGCGAACTGCTTCTGCTTCGGGCATCGTGCGGCAAGGAAGACTGATTAAAATGGCTTCAGCTGCATGTTTTATACCCCTGACGACCTGACGTCATGGAAGAGGAGACAGCAACCGACGCAGGACCCAAGACTTTGTTATTCAGGCTGACTGAGGGCAACCTGCCAGCAGATTACCCTAAATGTAATGACTGCAACAGTGAAACACGAAGAATATCTGATACTGCATAAAGCCTGCCCTGAAGCGTAGATATTTTCTGCACGACTCCCTTATGGGGATGTGCAGATAAGCTTCTTTTAAGTCTAGAGTGACTAACCAGGTATCCTTGGTTAGCATAGGGAGAAGCTGTTTCAAGGTAAGCATCTTGAATTTTGGGACAACCAGAAAGGTGTTGAGAGTTGACAGATCCAGGAGTGGGTGCCAAGAGCCCTCTTTTCTGGACACCAGGAAAAGTCTGGAGTAGAAACCCTGCCCCCTTTGTTCTACTGGAACAGGTTGAACAGCTCTGATACTGAGCAGGGAAAGTACGTGCTTTTGAGCTCTGCCCACTGGTTTGGAAGAAGGTTTGGAAACCCGCTTAGGGTTGACTGTGTATGTAAGTAGAATCTGTACCCCTGGGATACTATGTTTAGGACCCATCTGTCCTTAGTAACAGACATCCAGTTTTTTGCATGACAGGCAAGTTTTCCTCCTAGGGACACAAGTAATTGGGCAGGGCTGGGAAGGATAACTGAAAAGTCATCGTGAACTTTTTCCATAAGGGGGCAGCTAACCATTCCCAGTTTTTGAGGTGGGGGTACTCCACTGTTTAAATGTTTGCATACCCTGAGACTGTAGTCTGGGTGGCCTGTTTCCCCTGGGTTTGGTCTGAGAAGGCCTGGAAGGGGCTGGAAAGGACCAGCTTTTAGAAGGCCAATGCCTACTGAATCTAGGTGGTTGCACTTGTAAGAATTCTTTAACAGTTTGCATATATTTATGTTTTTCTTCCATCTTTTTAAGAACCTCTTCTGCTTTGGTGCCAAATAAACAGTCCTTATTTAAAGGAGCGTCTAGTAATTTGGATTTGACATGATCTGGCAAGGTTTGTTCCTTCAGCCAAGCATGCCTTCGCAGTACAGACCCAGTGACTGCAGCCCTGCAAGATGCTTCAAGGGCATCAAAGCCACACTGCAAAGTATGCTTACTAACTTGGTTTGTAGAATGCATTAACCCTTGTAAATCTTTATTTTCTGCACAATCTGGAAGTAACACCATTTTTTGTTTAATTAGTTCCATAATCTTCAGCTGGTACTTCAACATGTGAAACTGGCAATTCAATGCCCTGAAGGCAAGAGTTGCAGAGGTATATACCTTATTATACCATCTGTCTAAAGCTCTGGAATCCCTATCTGAAGGGGTAGGATTTTTGACTCTAGTAGCCTTAATACCTTTAGGTCCCTGGGAACTAGTCTCTGGATCCACAGTAGGATTCTTGAAGAGAAATTTGTGGGAATCAGGTAGTCTGTAGTACCTGTTTCCTAGGGGCCGGGGGTTAAGTATCTGGAGCAAGACTGGATTCCATAAAAACAATCTACAACATCCAGGATAAGGGGTATAGCTAGAGGCTTCTGCTGAGGCAACTCTAAAAATTCTCTGAGTCTCTTTTTGGACAGAGGGTAGTCCTGGCATTCCCAGCGAAATGCTCTCAAAGTATGCAAGGCTTCACCAAAAGAAAAATCCTCTGGAGGGGAGGCAGAGGAATGGTTTCCTCTGCATCTGAATACTCACAAGTTGATAAGGGCATATCCTGATAACCAAAAGGGTCAGAGTCATCAGACGAGGTCTGTAGAATGAGAATGAAACTCAATTCTTTGTCTCTTAGCAGAGGAAGGCTGGCTTCCCCTAATTAGGGTAATAAGGTTTTCAGCCATTCTAAGCATTTGTTTTTGTGGCATGGAAGCTAGAGCATGCGCTTTGTTTGTTGGTATCTTAGGCGTAGTGCGTACTCTGGGCCTCAGAGACTCAGTAGTTTTAGCTAAAAACGAAGTCATCGGTTTAATTTGAACATCGGTAGGTCAGAATACACCCTCCGAAGCCTATGCCTGCACAGCGGCTCTGGACCCATCCAAGGTAGAGACATCCGCAGGCTCCACAGTGGAAGAAGCATCTCGCGGCATACCAGACTCCGAATGGGTCTCAACAGAGGCCTGTGTATCTGTAGAAGCGGGCATCAAGGGCTGCAAAGGCACCTCACTGAGTACCGGCGGACTGGCGACTAGCTTAACGGAAGCATCAGCGGCGATGTTGGACTTATGCGGCCCGTCTCTGCCTATCTTAACTTTTTTTGGGAAGATCGGCAGTCGGATGGCTTATCGAAGCCATTTCGGAATACGGAGAATGAGAGCAAAAGAATTTAGCGACAAAGATAGCCAGACGACAAATGGTTCAGGTGTTAAACAAGGCACAAAACCGACAGCGAGAGACGTTGTGGTCTGGGCCTAAACAGGTGATGCAGTAAGAATGAAAATCTGTGAGGTATTTGCTTTCTACAGGCAAGACAATTGTTAACTTTTTCTGACACCGGTCAAAGCAAGAAAAAAGGATCCCCAACGGGGTACTTAGCTTTAGAAGACTTCAGGGTTACAAAGTCTGAAACGAAAATTTCAGGTAGCAGCCGACAGGCACTTGCGAATTGCTTCTGCTTCGGGCTCCTCCTCGGCAAGAAAGACTGATGTAATGACGTCGGCTGCCTGTTGTATACCCCTGACGACCTGATGTAATGGAAGAAGCGACAGCATCCAATGCAGAAATCCTTAGACTCTGGTATTCAGGCCGACTGAGGGCTACCTGAATGCAGATAACCCAAGTGTGATGACTGCAACAGTGAAACACGAAGAACATCCTCAGAGTCATTGGACTCTTGGTCAGATAAAGTTGCTGGGGACAACTCTTTTTAGAAAGGTAGGCCGGCTTCCACTAACCAGCATGATAAGGTCTTCCGCCATTTTAAGCATTTGAGACTGAGGCATGAAAGCAGGTGCTTGAGCTTGGGTAGTCAAATTTTTAGGCATAGTTCATACCCTGGGCCTTAGAAACACAGTAGTTTTAGAAAGAACTGAAGACACAAAAGAAGTTGGTTTTTGTGTCTAATATCAGTAGTGCGAAGCACTGCCTTGGAAGCCGGTGCCTGCACAGCAGCTCCGGACCCATCCGAGTTAGAGACATCCACAGGTTCTGGAGTCAAAGAAGAGTCTTGCAGCATACCGGACTCTGAACGGGTCTCGGTAGCGGCCTGTGAATCCACAGAAGCGTGCATCAGGGGCTGTGAAAGCACCTCACTGAGTACCAGCGAACTGGCGACTAGCTTAAGGGAAGCGCCGTCGGCAGTTTTGGACCTGTGCGGTCTGTCTTTATCCTTAAGTTTTTTCAGAAGATCGGTAGTCGGATGGCTTACCAAAGCCATTTCGGAATACAGAGATCAAGAGCGAAAATATTTAGCTACAATAAGGGCCTGACGACGTATAGTTCTGGCGTTGAACAAAGCACAAAACCGACAGTGAGGAACGTCGTGGTCTTGCCTAAATAGGTGACGCAGTAAGAATGGAAATCTCGGTGTGGTATTTGCTTTCCACAGGCGAGCCAATTGTTAACTTTTTCTGACATCGGTTAGAACAAAAAAAAAGGATCCCCAACGGGGTACTTAGCTTTAGAAGACTTCAACTTCAATTTTGGAAATGAAAACTCAGGTAGCGGCCAACCGGCACTCGTGCTAACTGCTTCTGCTTCGGGCTCCTCGGCAAGAAAGACTGGTGTACCGGCGTTGGCTGCCTGTTTTTATACCACTGATGACCTGACGTCAGTCCTGGAGCAACAGCAACCGATGCAGAAATACTAAGCCTCTGGTATTCAGGCCGACTGAGGGCTACCCCTTGACAGGATAACCCAAGTGTGATTACTGCAACAGTGAAACACGAAGAAAATCTTTACAGATACTGTCTGGTCTCTTTGGAGCTGGAGGTTGAGATTCTGGTGCTTTTGAAGCAGAGGCAAAGGTGTCCAAGGTAGGTTGGGATCACTGGAGGAATGGCTGAGGGGGAGTCCTCCTGGAGAAGTTCATACCTGTTTTTGCACTTCTATCATTTGTAAGGAATCCCATTTGAAATATTCCCTCATTTCTGAAATCGCTTCTCCAAAGGTTATGTCCAAGTGGGGAATCACAGGAATCCTCTTCTGGAGAAAAGTATTCCAAAGGAGGGGCCAGTTGAGAGGCATATGAGACGGACTCATCAGAAGAGGAGGAAGAGTTCCCCTCTAAAGTGTCTGGTTGGGGTAAGGGGCCCAATGAAGCAGGCCTGGGGCTCAAAGACGGTAGAGTAGCAGTAGCTTGGGAGAAAGCAGGCCTAACGGCCATAAAGGCATTAAAAACAGACTGAGAAAATGCCTGCCAGTCAGGCAAGCCTTCAGATGGAGCAGACAGATGTCTGGTCTTCTGCTTTCTTTTCAGAGAGGGGGTCTTTGCTATAGGCTGACCAGACGAGGGTATAGGATCAGAGGCCTGCAAAGGGTCTTGAGTGGATTCCTTTGGAATGGAAGGTACCACACACCGATCAGGTGAATCTAGTCCCCCCACCCCATCAGAAGCCAATGTCGCAAGTACCTCCCCAGACGTGCAGGCTGGAGGAACTAGGGCGGTATCCGAAGTTGCCACTGCCAGACACACCTCAGCCCCTAAACCGGCATCTGGAGGGACGTCTGAACTCAGAGGTGCAGTTGCTTTTTCTGGCCTAGAAACTCTGGCCTCCTTTTTCGGCGGTTTGCCCAAGACAGCCGGCATCACTTCCATGCCTAAGGCAAGTCGTTTAAGGTGCTGGTTTTCACAGAATAGGTTTAGGGCTGAAAGACAGCTGTGCAGTGTTTGTTGAACAAACGGCTGGCAGATGGAACACGCTCTGTAGTTGCGGGTTGGCCCTAAACAGAACAGGCAGAGGTCGTGGCTTTCTTTGTGCAGAATTTGACATCCAAACTTACATTTTCCCTTCCTAGATGACATGGATGGAATTAACTAATTGAAAAAACAAAACAGCAACAAAAGCCAGAAGAGAGACTCCCCAACGGGGTACTTATCTTTTAGGAGTCACTTGGCGCAGAGCAGAATGAGTAAGCTGACGTTCGACTGGCAGCAGAGAAGTTATGAGATCAGTGTGTGCAGGCATCACATTTATGGCCTATGGTTTATACCACCTACGTGTAACGTCCCAAGCACGATATAGCAGCCAGGCTAAACTTTTCTAGATGGGCCAGACATTCAGGGCACCTCGGGCGGAGGTTCCCTCATGTTTAGAATACTGCAACATGAGAACAGAAGGACATCAGAAGTTCCACAACAACCACAAGGTCACTCCAGGAATAAGGAAGGGGGAAGGAGGGTGTGGAGTTGTACAAGAATAAAAATGAACAATACAGATGCATAATTACAGTAAGTACATAACTAATATTTGATGTCTTTTCATTCTTCACCGATTGGGACAGTCTCCAGCTATGTGAACCTTGGATGGTCCGCATGGAAGGACATTCCAGAGTACTGCAGAATCAAAGGCAGCTCTGTTCCTGGAAGTCAAATCCAATTTGTAATGAGCAACAAAGATATGAGGATTAGACCATGTAGCTGTTGTGTAAATGTTATCAATGGAAGTTCTAGATCATAAAGCAGACGTAGCAGCCATGGACCTGGTGGAATGTCCTTTAGGGGGTTTGGGTACAGACAACTTGCTAACTGTAAACAAAGGAAATGCAATCAGTAATCCATTTGGCCAGAGTAAATTAGCCCAATTTGTTTGGGGAGAAGGAGACAGTTATTCTGATTTCCTGAAATCTTTTGTTCTGCGGAGATAAAAATGTAGTTGCCTATGTACATCTAAAAGATCTAGCACATAGTCTTTTGTTAGCAAAGTTGGAAAAGAAAACAGGCTTGTAAATGGCTTGATTAATATTTGTTTCGGGGGCTACTTTAGGCTGAAAAGATGTCTTTGTGAAAAATACGAAAGTAATTTGAAAGAGAGCCTGGAGTCCAGAAACAAAACTTAAAGACGTAATGGCTACTAAAAAAACTGTTTTCCAAGATAAAAATGTTAAATCAGACTTAGATGATGTTTCAAAGGGTTTCAGAGTTAATCCTTGCAACAAGACTGTCAAATCCCAGTGTGGACAATGGGTCCTTCACTGGGGCCCTAAGCAAGAAAGCATCTTTTAGAAAGGCCTTGCACAACTTTGAAGCTGATGAGGAAGCATCTTCTGAGTGAAGATTAGACATGCCTGATATGGCTGCCAATAGCACTTTGATGAATGAAAAAGTGGCTTCCTCTTGAGGTTGCGGCAAGGTTGGCCCCAGTGACGGAAAATCATCTTTGCCACTGACTGAGAGACCACTCGTGAGGCATCAGAATGGACCTGCTGCGTTTGCCTGCTAGAACTGTGTACTTCAGCCAGTATTTGCATTGCCATAAGAAAACTGTTGGAGGGGATCACCTACTGCCACACTCTCACTGCTCTTGACAAAGGGGAATCTCAGAAATCTAGTTTTGTGAGCCTCCTCTACCATAAGGATGGTGTCTTCCATTTGAACTCCCCCCTCTGACCCTGAGGGAGCTATCCCCACTTGAACCCTGGGACTTAAGCACATTTTTTGCCTCCTCCGATTTCTAGAAAAGGATTGCTGAGGGGTAGAAAAATGTATGCCTATGACAGACTGTCTTTCCAGCCTATTCACTCCAGGGAAAGCATTTTCTTTACAGTAGTGCCAAACAAAGGACATTCCATCAAAAGGTGCACTGATGAAAAACTTAAAAGGGCACCTCAAAGTCACATAGGTGCATCCAGGCATGCCTCCTAAGGGAAGCCTTCAGGAAAACCAACTCATTTTCAGTAGGGTTTGTGGACTGCCAGTCACCCCTCTGCCTAAGGATTTCAAGCATCTCTGCAAATGAGATATCCTCAGAGGGGGGACTGTGGTGACCCTTCTGATTCATCCAAGTTGGTATCAGATGTCAGGGACTCCTGAGAGGAGTCTAGATGTTTCCTCTTACAAACTCTCCTCCTGGAAACCTCATCAGTGGGAGCTTCTGATGAGGTCTCGGAAGAGCAAGGGCCACCCAATGGGGCTTCCTGAGGCTCTGGGTCTCTACGGTTGGCCAGGATCTGTAAAGCAGAAGCAGACACAGGTACTTTAGGAGAGAAAGAAGCCAGACCTGTGGTCGAGGATGTCTTAGAAGACAACTCTCCTCATGACATCAAAGGCACCCCTGCTCCGATGCAAAAGAACCGACAGAGCCAAGGAAACTGTCGATATCCCCGGCACCATGACAGTGGGCTCCGAACCAGAGGTAGGAGCAGAGTTCATCAAAGCAGAAGCCTGAGAGGCAGTCTCAGAACCGACAAGTCAGTCCAACTATCCTCCCTGGACCCAACCAGAGAGTGTCAGTTCCTAGAGTCTTCGATCAGCACTGCGGACTTCAGAGTGAATGGAGCCGAAGACTCTGGAGCAGGTGTCTGCTCCGAAGTCTCAACAATCAACAAGTCCGACTCCACTGGCTCCAAAGGACCAGTATGGTTCGGAAGAGGAAGAGTTTTAGCTGGCATAAGGGTCTTCGGCTCCGAAGCCACTTGGGTTGGAGCCGATAAAATTTTAGCAAAGGCTGTAACAGCTTCTGTACAACACGATCCACATTCAGATCAGAAAGGCTAATTGAGAACCGAGATGAATAGACCGAAGGTGGTACCGACTGTAATACAGGAGACTTGGGTATTTCAGATACCAGTTCCAGGACTGGGGACCAGCTCCAAAAAGATAAGACTGTCGGCTCTGAGGTCTGTGGAGCTGAAGTCAAAGATTTCTTTGTCTCAGAAGTCTTAGAAGACTGAGGACTTGCTGGGTCCATCTTGGTCGCTCAAAGCTTCCTGGAAAGAGGATTTTAACAAACCTCAGTCTATTAACTTCCTCTTTCCCACCTGTAGGACTCTTGAGTAGAAAGAGTGGCATATGGAGCAGCTATCCTATAAATATAAAGCTCCTAAACAGTACACACAATTAACATGACGGTCAATGACAAGACATCTTTTGACCACATTTGGGGCTCTTTTTAAAACCAGACTTAGGATGTTTGTCCTGGTCAGCCATATTTTACCACAAACAGTATCAAGCAAAATTACTGCCAAAGTGAACTATTTGAAATTTAAGCAGTACAGAGTCAAAAAGCCCTTAAAAAAAAACAAAAAAAAAAAAAAAAAAAATTGGGCTGAAGTCACACACACTATTTACCTTAAAGACAGCTTATTAAACAGTGACAGAAAACTCTGTATAAAAGCACACAATATAGATGCTAAGCAGACTATAACGAACACTAAATACAGCTGCTAAATAACACTCTAAACTTACCTTATCTAAATCCGAAGTGTGACAAAGGCCACTAACAGGTTCATAGGTAGGTACTAGACTATTGGCCCTAGGGCCTACATAAGCCTAGCCAAAAAAGTACCCTGGCTTTCGCCACCCAAGAAAATTACTTTCCTGTACCCCTGTCGAGCAGATCCACAGAAGTGATCCCTGGGGTGAATTTCCCCATTTCCCATCCTATCGTCAAGATTTTTCTTGAAGAATGCTAATGAGGAGCTCTGTTTGACATAGACAAGTAGTCCGTTCCAGAGTATGGGAAGTCTCTGGGACAGGAATCTATCCCTCCAGCATGTTCTATTTATTGTGGTGACAAGGTTTAGGTCCCTAGAGCATGTAGCTCGGAGGGATTGGGATTTCTTTAAGTGAAGCATGCCCAACAACTCTGGGTTTTACATAGCTTTGTATGTTAGGCAGAGATCGCCTCTGAGTAGGAAATATGCGACGGAGTAAAGCTGGAGTTTATTTGAGATGGTCTGCGTAGGGCATCTGTTTAAGGCCAGTAATCCTCTTTGCGAGGTATTTCTGTGGCCTTTCCAGTTGTTGTAGATGTCTTGTGAGGTACATACCAAAAGGGGCGTTGTACTCTATAATGGGTCTAATGAGTGATGAGTAGAGGGGAACAATGACCTCATTTTTTCTGGATGAGAAACCTTTTCTGATGAGGTGAGCCACGTAGAAGGATTTCCTGACCACTGTGGCGATGTGATTATCAAAGGAGAGACTACTGTCCACCTGTATCCCAAGGTCTCATCACATGTTCGGCGTTAAGTAGACTACCAGATATGTGGTAGTTCTTGGGTACAGAGTTTTTACCAAAGGAGATGACAATACACTTTTTGGCATTGAGCTTCAGGCCATGGCTTTGACACCAGGCATCTGTCTCAGTGAGGCCCTTTTGTAGTATGTCCACATCGTTAAGAGTTTCGATTATGGCTCCTAGTTTCCAGTCATCTGCAAACTTTGTTAGCTAAATACCTTCTGTGTTAGCCTGTACTTCAGAGAAGTAGATACCAAACAGGAGAGGACCCAGGACTGAACCCTGTGGTACTCCACTTGTCATTAGTCTGAAGTCGGACTTGGAGTCTGCTACTTTCACAGTGTGGGTTCTGTCCATGAGCCAGTTGGCAACCCATGTTGTGACATAGGGATTTATACCTACTTTAGTGAGCTTATCTATAATTCCAGCATAGGGGATGGTGTCGAAAGCCTTGGCGAGATCTAGATAAGCTGTGTGAACCACCTTACCCTCATCTATGGCTTTGGTGACTGCTTCAAAGAAGTCAATCAAGTTCAGGAGACATGCTCTGCCTTTTACAAATCCAAACTGGGTAGGGTCAAGAGTTTGGAGATTACCAATGTATTTGTTTATGAGTTCCATGATAATGCATTCCATGGCCTTGCAGACCAGGCTCGTCAGGCTAATGGAACGGTAGTTCCCGGGGTCCGTCGTGGCTCCCCCTTTGTGGAGAGGGATAACCGTAGCTGTGCGCCATTCAGTGGGCACAAAGCCTGAAGTGAGGCTATGATTGAACATGGTACTTAGGTAGGGTGCCAGTTCATTCTGTAGTTCATGTATAACGCAGCCTGGGATATTGTCAGGTCCCACGGATGCTGTGTTCTTGGCTTTGAAGAGTTTTTTTTACCTGTGCAGCCGTGATTACAGGAACTTTGCATTCTACTGGCACAGAGATGGGCCCCCTAGAGGGTGAGAGGGGGGTAAAGTTAGCACTGAACCTATCTGCCAGGATGCTGGCAATAGCAATTGATTCTGTATATTTAGTGCCATTGTGCTGCAACTCAGAGCATATCTGAGTGTTGCCATTGAGATTCTTGACATAGCTATAGAATGCTTTGTGGCTGTCTTTAGAGTCAGTGGCAATTTTGTTTTCGTAACTAGCTTTGGAGGATTTTATGAGGGATCTCAGCTTCTAACGGAGGTTGACTAGGGAGTTCCTCCAGCCATGGGATTTTACTCTTTTTTGCAACAGTTTCTTTCTTCTGTTGTAGAGTTTGTTTATGGCAGAGGACCACCAGATTGGCTTCCTTTTTTTGGAGGATAGCATCTTGGTTCTATTAGGGATAGCATGATCCATGCACTCGTGCAAGCGCTTATAAAGTGCATTTGTGTTGGATTCAGCAGTCGTACCTCTATTGTCCATCTGCAGTTTGCCACTTCTGTGTGAAGTTGGCTTTGGAGACGTTTTTAACGGTGGTTTCCCTAATTTAGGGGTGGGGGCAGGATGTGGATGTCTAGGGTGATTAGCTTGTGGGTGGATCTGACCAATGAGGTATTGACCTCAGGTGTGGAACACCCGTTGCCCATGTTGGTAATGACCAGATCTAGGATATTGCTGCCCCTGGTGGGGGTGTGAATAAGTTGATCCAAGGTGTTGGAATTTATGAATTCCAGAAAACGTTGAGCAAAAGAGTTGGTACATGAGTAGTTTTTCCACTTAATGGTGGGGTAGTTGAAATCCCCCATTATTAGGGTGTTGGGTTGTACCCTAACACTTTCCAGTGTATCAAGAAATGAGGAGTGGGAATCCTGGGGCATGGTGGTAGGGTCTGTGGCAAGCTACAATTTGGATTGCGGTCTTGCCCAGAGTTAGTTGCACTTGGATAATCTCAGATGCATTATGCTGTGCAACTAGCCTGGAGGTGTGGATATCCTTAATGAATATGGATACAACTCCACCTTTAGTGCTTCGTTTCAGTTTAGGTGGCCAAAGATGTGATATGAATATTAGCCTGGTAATGCAGGGGTGCTCTCTGGAGCTTTGAACCAGGTCTCTGTCACTGCACAGATGTCGATGGTCTCCATTTTAAGGAGCGCCTCGAGAGTGCATTTTGAGGTTTAGACTTCTAGCATTGAGTAGCATTACCCTCAGATTTTGCTTGCTTGTACCTGTTACGGTGGTGAATTTGTCATTTGAACCTTGCCTACTTAGCCAGTATCCGGAACCCCAAGGGCAACAGGTGCAGGCCATCTCTGGCAAAGCATCGTGGTCTGTCGATCATGTCGTCCCAGGTAGACAAATACTGGATCCCCTTAGAACATCAGAAGTTTAGCCAAATGAAGTCAATCATTTTGTCCTTGTATTGTGGTATCATTCTGGGTGATGGCAGGATGCTACTCAGGGCAAGGGTCATAACTGCCTGGGCTACAAGATCGAAGAGCTCCTCCATGTCTCTTTTCATGTAGTCCAGGGAGGTACATCTCAGGTCATTCACACCAACATGGACAATGACAGTGTCATATTTGTACTTGTGGAGCGACCTGAGTGCGCGCGTTATGTGGTGGATCCTGGCACCTGACAGGCAGCTGACTAACATTTTCCTGGTTTAGCCTGGTGAGTGGAACATCAGTGTACCTGACTATAGAGTTACCTATGACTAGAGTGTTGGGTACACTGTTATGCCTTTTGGGCTGTGGTTGAGTGGCACACTGACTTTGTGGGCTATGTGATGTGTCATCTGGGTTGTCTTGGGGGGTGGAGTTTGATTGCATTTCTGCTTTGGAGGTCCCTGATGCTTGGGCAGGTTTTTATTGAGTGCCTCCGCGAATGTAGGTGTGTATTTTGTGTTTCTGTGGGTGTGTTTTGATGGTGTAGGTTTTGAGGGACTATGTGATGAGTGTGGTGTGTTGCAAGTGTTTACCTTCTCCTCTTGACTGTCTAGTCCAGTCTTGGGTGAAGAGAGCTTTGCTTCCAGTTTGGTGAAGACAGCTTTGCTTCCAGTTTGCTTGTTTAATCACACTCTAAATGCAATAAAGTACCTAAATAAACTAAGCCTGTGACAAAAAGGTCACTGAATAAGCAATCTTTTAAAATAGGCCTAGAGAAAAAAAAGGCCAACTAGAAATTACTAATAAAACACACACCAAGGGAAAGGGAATCACACTAATAATCTTTAAGAGCTTATTAAAATACTATCTAAAGCTAATACTAATCACAAATAACAATACAACAGTCAAAAAAGTTTGAAAAGTAAGGTTTTTCTGGCCCTAGCTAGTAAGAACCTCCAATCTGTCGCAGCGGCAAACTAGATCGGAGGTAACTCTAGGTGCATCATGGGATAGGGACTTGACCTAGAGCTATTAGAAGACCTCGAGCTTTGCAGTATGCCGACTCGGAGCCGAGGGATCAGCTCCAAATCCATCAGTAAGAATGAACGGCGAGATAGAACAACTTCACATTAGAAGTTATGTACTAATAACATTGTATCTGTGTTGTCCAATTTCATTATGCACACACGAATGGGTCTTCAGATCAGTGCTCTGATCCAAACCATCCATTTCTCAGTCATACAATCCATGACTCAAACTCCTCCCTCTCCCATGATGCCTCATTCCCTTCAAACCCTCGGATCGAATTTGCTGCCCTTATCACAAGATGAAAAACTCAATAGAGAAGCACTAACAAAGACCCTACCAGTGGTTCCCCAGTTCTCTAGGTTGGTCTCAGCTGAACATGGCAAGGGGAAGTGATGCATAATGAAACTGGACAACACAGATAGAGAGTCATGGTAAGTAAATAACTTCTAATCTGATGTCCATTTCATAATGCATCACGAATAGATCAGAGCCCCCAGCTATAAGAAACCCTGGCAGAACCTCAAGGAAGGATATGCCTGAGCACCCGCAGAACCAAAGGACGCCCTGTTTCTGGAAACAATATCCAACTTGTAATGAGACACAAAGGTAGGAGCTGAGGACCAACTAGCTGCAGCACAGATTTCATCTATTGGCATTCTAAAGGCTGAAGACGTTGACATAGCCCTGGTTGAGTGGGCCCTAACCAGACGGGAAAGTTGTTTCCCTTGTGAATAAACTGTGCAGATACATTCAGTAATCAATTGTGCATGTCAAAGCAATTTTGGACATAGCTTCCCCCAATCTGTTAGGCGAAAAGGCAATGAACAGCTGCTCTGACTTTCTGTGAGGTTTAAGTCCTATATAACTAGAAATGCAACTGTCTATAGACATCCAAGAAATGCAGGATATATTTGCCGTTATTAGAGTAGTTTGGAAAGAGCACACGCAAATGAATGGTCTGACTCATGTTGGCCTCTGAGGCAACTTTTGGAATGAAGGAAGGGTTCATCCAAAGGGAAACTCTATCCTTGAAGACGACTGTATGGAGGTCGAGAAGGTAGCGCCTGCAATTCTGACACTCTTCTGGTTGACGTAATAACCACAAGAAAGGCAGTCTTCCAAGAAAAGTATTTCAGCTCGCAAGAATTAGCAGGTTCAAATGTGTTTTTGGTTGAGACCCTGTAACACTAAAATAAGACACCAAGGTGGGGCTGGATCCTTGATCAGAGGTCTCAGATAAAAACTCCTTTCAAGAAGGACCAACAAAGCTTGGATGAAGAAAGGGCAGAGGGAGAACCAATTCTCTTCCAAAGATGAAAATATGAACTGGCCGCAAGTTGTACTTTTATCATAGAAAAGCTCACTCTTTCATGAAAAAGAGAACTCAGAAATATGAGTACATTTAAGACAAAGGCAGATGAGAAGCCAGAACAATGTCATGGACAAGACAGGGGAGCCTGGACTTGAGCAAAACTACCGAAAGTGGAGAAACCGACGGGTTAATTTGAGGGACGAGAGACTGGGAAGCTGCCCCTTTATTGGATGCAAAATCAGATCCTGTCTGAGATCCAATAACCATGGAGGACATTTGCTGTGAGGCAGCAGAAAGGGGAACCATACCTGACGAGGCCAATGAGGGACAATGACTGAGATTGGACATCAACCTGCTGGCTTTCTGTAGAACTTTGGGCATCATAGAGATTGGAGGATAAGAATTCAGGAGACCCAGGAGCCAATTGTGGACTACAGCATCCCTGGGTGACTCTCCAGCTGAAGGGATCAGAGTGACCTACCTGCTGCATTTGTTGTCTAGGGGAGAGGCAACGGGTCACAGCAAGGTTGGCCCCAATGGCCGAAAATCTCGATCGCTACTGACTGGTTCTGAGACCACTCATGAGGACTCAAAATAGACCTGCTCAACTTGTCCACCAGAATGGTGGATTCCCCTGGGATGTGCATTGTATTGAGAAAGTGGTTCAAAGTAATCGCCCATTCACAGACTCTCATCGAAGTACCATACCACTGACATATTGTCTGTGAAGACTGCAATCGTTCCCAGAGGGAGGCAGTCCTGAAAGGCTTGCAACGTGCAGACGACTGCTCACATCTCCAGAATGTTTATGTACAATTTGGTCTCTCTGGGGGACCACATGTCTTGGCCCATCCTTTCCCTGAAAATGCCCACCACCCCAAAAGGGAGGCGTCCATGGTCACTGTGGCCAACAGAGGGGAAAGACAAAAGGCCTGCCTAAGTGAAAATGATCCTTGAGCATCCACCACTGTAGATGACTGTAAATTGGAGTAAGCCTGATCGGGGATGATAATGGGTGACACTGAGTGAACTACTGAATAGCTAGGGTCCACTGAAGAACTCGCATGAAGAATCTGGCTAGCGGCATCAGAAGGATAGCAGCCGACATGGAACCCAGGGTTATAAGAATCACGTGAGCTGAAGGAGACGGTGTGTATATTAAGTAATGAACCTGTTGCCTGAGCGATATCAGGAGGAAAGAGCAGCAGCTTCTGTTACAGTGTTCAACTGGGTCTCAATGAATTGGATGTCCTGAACTGGGACCATCATGTTGACTGTGATCCCGAAGTGAAGAAACAGGCGCAACATCACTTTAACTGCCTGAAGTAGATGATGCCTTGTGGGTGCCATTAGGAACCAAACGTCCAGGTAAGGGAACACCTGGAAGCTTTGCAGACAGAGATGTGCTGTGACCACTGCCATGTACATGGTGAACAGGTGGGCGGCTGCCGTGAGACCAAAGGGCAGTGCTCTGAAATTGCAATGTTTGGCTCCCAGCTGGAAGCGCAGAAATCTCCTGGAGCGCCTATTTTGATATGATCGTATGCCTCCTGGAGATCCACCAAGCACATCTAGTCGTCCTTGCACAAGACTGGATTGTACAGTAATAATGTGGAACTTAGTCTTCTTGACAAATACATTCAAACTGCTGAGATCCAGAATGGGTCTGAGATCCCCGGTCTTATCTGGCACCAAAAAAAAGCTAGAGTAAGTTTCTCATCCATGTTGTTTAGTTGGGGCCCACTGGATGACTCTTTTGTCAGGAAGTTTTGTACTTCTAAAAGGGCATTCTCCCTCCGACTGGGTGGCATGTCGGGTAGACACTCCCCCGAAAGAGGAAGGTGGTAGGGGAAAAAGGAATATAGTAGCCCCTGGACAAACATTTAACACCCAAGCGTCATTTTCTATGTTTGTCCAGGCTACTAGGTGTAAAGAAAGTCCGCCTCCAGAGCAGGATAGTCGGGGCAGCACTTCAAGAGTGCTGAAAGGGCTTGTCCAAGAAGGGTTCCCTGAAGCCCTGATTCTGAGGACCCCCTCTACCTTTATGGCGGCGGCAACCATTGAATCCTCTCCCTTTGCCTCTGGAAGAGGAATCATCATTTTGCAAATCTGGGAAGGCTGCTTATGATCTGCGGAATCACATCATCTTCCTGATCTACTGGTTCCTGAAGAAGGTCCATTGGGGGAAGAAAACTTGATCCCTATGGCAGATAAAGCCTTGCCCTCCTGTTCGTTGGAGGTAAGGGTCTCCTTAACTGACAGTCCAAACAAAAATGAACAAACAATGCTTTGAAGGAGTCCGCAAACCCAAATAGTCTCAGCCAGGCATGTCGTCTGAGGGCTATGCCTGAACCAGCCACTCGAGAAGTCCCCTCCACTTCATGTCAGATTAGCTTCATCAAGGAATGAGCAAGTGAAGCGATGGTGTTCAACTGTGTGGAAAACTTCTTGAAGGTTTCCTCTGACAGTGACTGCCCCAGCGGTGTGAAATTAGAAGTTATGTACCTACCATAACGTCCCATGTTAGTTGTCTTCTCTCGCCTTCTTTCTTGCTGGATGGGTTCGGAGCCGATCCTCGGCTCCGACTCGGCACTTGCTTTAGCTTGAGAACTCCTTTTACCAGCTCGAGGCAACCCTATATCCCATGATGCAAGGCGGAACTACCTCAGATCTCGTTTGGTAGCTAACCTATCCTGCTAAGGACTAACCTAACATAATTAGGAAACCCAAGTTCATAATAAGAGTCCTCAAATGACGGCTCAGGAGGAAACAACCTGATAGGAACTCTTCAAGATCTGTCCAGGCCAGGGGGAAGGAGGGAGGGACGCAAGAAAGAAGGCGAGAGAAGACAACTAACATGGAACGTTATGGTAGGTACATAACTTCTAAATGTTAAGTTGTCAATCTCACCTTCATTCTTGCTGGATGGGACCGCGTCCCTAGCACCTGTATCCCGGGTGGCTCAATGGAACATACACTTGAGAACTGTGGAACCAAAACTGGCCCTGTCTCTGGAGGCCAAGTCTAACTTGTAATGAGAGACAAAGGTATGAGGAGTGGCCCAAGTAGCTGCTGCACAAATGGTATCAATGGGTAGTCTATCCTGAAAGGCTGCAGAAGTGGATAGACTCCTGGTTGAGTGTGCTTTCGGTTTAGAAGTAGTTGCTTGCCTCTGAGAGAGTACACATAGGAAATGGTGGAAGACAACCATCTGGATAAGGTCACTTTAGAGACTGGAAGACCTATCCTGTTTTCTGCATAGGAGACAAATAATTGGTCCGATTTCCTGAATTGTTTCGTTCTATGCAAATAGTACCTGAGCTGACGATGGACATCCAAAAAATGTAGCTTTTGTTCAGCTCTGTCAGAATAGTTTGGGAAAAAGACTGGTAGATCTATGGATTGATTAATATTGGTTTGAGACACAACTTTGGGGAGAAAGGACGGGTTCGTTCTTAAGGATACCCTGTCCTTATGAAAAACCAAGTAAGGGGAACGGATGCAGAGAGCTTGAATCTCGGAAACCCTTCTTGCTGAAGTGACAGCCAGTAAGAATATAGTTTTCCAGGTCAATAATTCCAAAGAACATGAAGCAGACGGTTCGAAGGGAGGTAACATCAAGGATGCCAACATTAAATTTAGATCCCATTGCGGAGGAGGATGCTTTAACGGCGGCTTTAGGAGAAAAACTCCTCTCAGAAAGGCCTTGCATAATCTGAGAGACAATGTTATTATCATGCAAGCCAACATGATTAACTGTAGATGAAGAAGATCCTGACTGAAAAACTTCAGCCAGGAAATCTAAAACAGAATGCACAGGAGAAGTAAAGGGATCAATATTCCTGGAATTTGCCCAAATAGAAAAACGTTGCCACTTGCTAGCATAAACAGTTCTGGTGGACGACTTTAAAGAAGACACTAAGATGTCTCTGACTGAATCAGAGATCATCGGAAGCCTGGCTAGGGAAGGAAGTGGAGCAACCAAGCAGTGAGGTTGAGAGAAAGAATGGCCCGGTGCTGCTGACCCGACTGATGGATCAAGAGATCCGGAACTGGGTCCAGATGCCAGGGCTGCACCAGGAGGTGACGATGCAGAGACGGAAACCAAATTTGTCGAGGCCAGTAAGGGGCAATGAGAATCAACTTGGCCCTCAAAACGGTGGCTTTCTGAATGACTTGTGGAATCAAGGGAAAGGGAGGAAAAGCGTACAGAAGTCCCCGGGGCCAATCCTGGGTTAGAGAGTCTCTCAGGGGTTGGCCTGGTAGGGGAAAGAGGGTGAAAAAATCGGGGCACTTGTTTTGAGGTGTAGCAAAAAGATCGCAACAAGGTGTGCCCCACTTCAGAAAAATCTGATCCACTACAGATTGATTGAGAGACCACTCGTGAGGCATCAGAATGGATCTGCTCAGCCTGTCTGCCAAGAGGTTGGACCTGCCGGGGATGTGCGTTGCTATCAGAAACCGATGAGAGGAGATTGCCCATTGCCAAAGTCTGAGAGCTTCTCGACACAATGGATAGGACCTGGTCCCGCCCTGCTTGTTGATGTACCAGACCACGGACATGTTGTCCGTTTGTACTGCAATAGTCCCCATGGGAAGAAAGTCGTTGAGGGCTTGCAACGTTAAAAGCACCGCTCTCATCTCCAGGACATTGATGTGCAGATGGTATTCTATGGGTTGCCACGTCCCGTGGACCATTTGCCCTGAAAATGCTCCCCCCACCCGATCAGAGAGGCATCCGTAGTAACTGTGGCAACTGGAGGAGGGAGAACAAAGGGTCGGCCCTGATGAAGAAGAGGGGAAGATATCCACCAGTTCAGATGAGTTCTGCACGATTGTGTGACAAAGATTTCGTGCCTCATTGGAAGACTGTGGTACGACCACTGAGTGAATAACATCCACTGCAGAAGACGCATGTGGAAGCGAGCCAGTGGTAGAAGAACAATGGCCGCAGCCATAAGACCTAGAACCTTTAGTATTAATCTGGCTTTGACCTTGCTGCTCTGCAATAGAATCCGAATGAATTTTTGGATGTCCAGAATTCTTTGATCTGTTAGTCTGGCTAACATTTTGACGGTGTTTAATTCTGCGCCTATAAAGGTGATAGATTGGGCAAGGCCGCAGAGAAGATTTTTCGAAATTTACTGAAATTCCCAAACTCCTGCAAAGTTGCAGAGTGTAGTCTCTGGTTTGAAGAAGCTGACACCTGGTGGTGGCGGAGAGGAGCCAGTCGTCCAAATAAGGAAACACCTGGAATCCTTGACGTCTCAGATGAGCTGTGACCACTGCCATGCATTTGGTAAACACTCTGGGGGCTGAAGTGAGGCCAAAGGGCAGGGCTCTGAATTGGTAATGACTGGTCCCTAGCCGAAAGCGGAGAAACCTTCTGGAGCGCCTGTGAATCTTTATGTGATAGTACGCGTCCTGAAGGTCTATAGAGCACATCCAGTTGTCCTTGCCCAGAAAGGGCAGAATGGACTGAAGCGTGACCATCCGGAATCTTGCCTTCTTGACAAATCTGTTTAGACTGCTCAGGTCTAATATTGGTCTCCAATCTCCCGTCCTTTTGGGGACCAAAAAGAATCTCGAGTAGACGCGGATCCTACTTGGTCTGCGGAACAGTCTGGACGGCTCTTTTCCTAGGAGCTTTGAAACCTCCTGTTCTGCCAAATCCCTTTGACCGGGTGAGATGTCTGGAAGGGATTGTTGAGGTATGGGATACCTTTTGAAGGGGATTTTGTAACCCTCGGATATGATCGACTGTACCCACATATCTTGTGAGAGGGAATGCCAGGCTACTGGGTACAGCGAAATCCTTCCCCCGACTGCCTCCAAGGGTGGACAGTCGGGCAACACCTCAGGGGTGCTGAAAGGGCTTCTCAGGAAGAGACTCCCTGTTGCCCTGGTTCTGAGGACCCCCCCCTGCCTCTAGGGCGTCTATTATTGTTACCCCTCTGCCTCTGAGGGTAAACTGACCACGTGTGTCCGGTGTAGCTCCTTGGGCTTTGCGGAACCACATCTTCCCTCCCTTCTGACCCTTGGGATATGGTCTAGAAGGGGTGGAAAAATGGACTCCAACGGCAGAAAGAGTTTTACCGTCCTGCTCACACCTGGTCAAGGTATCCTTCAGCTGAGGTCCGAACAAAGCCGAACCATCAAAGGGGGTATTGGTGAAGGACGCCTTAAAGGGGTCCGCAAAATTATAAAGCCGCGTCCAGGCTTGACGTCTAAGAGCCACTCCTGTGCCTGCAGCCCTGCTCACTCCATCGGCCGCATAGGATATGAGCCGCATGGAGGAGTTGGATAAGGAATTCAGGATTGCTAGCTGTGAGGCAATCTTTTCTTGAGCCCCAGCAGCAGAAGGATCCTGGACCACTTCACCTAGTTCCTTGAGAATATCTCTCTGAAGCCTGGTGAAGTGACAAAGGTAGTTCAGCGAACGCATAGCAAAGGTCGCTGAAGAAAACATCCGCTTTCCATACCTGTCCATGGTCCTAGAATCCTTGTTAGGAGGATGGACAGGTACTGAAGGATCCATAAGTTCCTTCTTAGTGGCCGCCACCACCATAGCATCCACAGAGACGCCCTTGGAAAGAAACTGTTTGTCCGTAGGGGCCGTAATAAACTTGGATGGTCACCTGGGGACAGGTTCCACAGAATCTGGAGCTGCCCAAGCCTTCCGAGCCACTACCTGCATAAGTGGGTCGAAAAGCGGAGACACCCAGGAGGTGGAGGGTCGGGATCCAAAGCCTCCAGGTATACCGACTCATCCTCGGAGGGATCAATGGATGGCCAATTCCCCCTCTGTTTGAGGAGCTCAAGGATGTCTGAAAAGGAGACATCCTCAGAGGGGATCGGGAACCCTCCGACTCATCTAAGTCGGTATCAGATGTAGTAGACTCAGGGAGTCTGTGTGTTTCCTCTTCGTCCTCTTCCGAGGGGTTCACCTGCAGGATCAGGAGAAACTTGGAAGAGGAGGAAATTCCCAATGGGGAAACCTGGGGCGATGGATCCCTGGGCCTGAGAGCAAGAGGCTGGCAAGAGGTGTCTCCAGGCACCGAAGAGGGAGGAGCTAGAGGGATGGACCGTTGACCTGGCTCAGGAGCCAGGACACTCCTCATCACCTCAAAGGCTCCCCTCCCCGGGAGACCGGAATATCCCCGTTCCGAGGACACAGGAATTCCCGGTTCCACTGAGAGGGAAGGCTCCGAGGCTGATGTCGGTGCCGAGCTTACCAAAGCCGAAGCCCCGAGCGGGGTCGGACAAGGGTCCGATGCCACTAGCCCCCTCGGAGCCGACCAGGGAAACTCTACGACCGGATCCCTCCAAGGAAGGTCTCAAGGAGGAGATTGGAGCCGAAGACGACGGAGCCGAAGGATGTATCGGCTCCGGCGCCGAAACAGTCGCTGTCCCGAGAAGGTCCGGCTCCGAATTCTGGTGGGGAGTCGGAGGAGGAAGTTCAAGGGGTGAAGCAATAGCCGAAGTCTGCTGAGACGGGCTATGGAGCATCTGGGCCAGTGCCTGCGACTTTAACAGCCTGCTTACCACCCTCTCTAAGTCGTGGTCAGACAGCCTGGAAGATCTCGAAGATCGGCTCTGATGGCTCCGCTCCGACAAAAGAGGAGACCCTGGAGCCGAGTGGATACTCTCCAACGAAGGGGACCGAGATCTCTTTCGGGACGAAGTCATCGGAGCCGAAGTCCCCTGAATTCCAGATGGAGCCGAAGGTTTCTCGGCTCCGATGCTGGATAAGGTGTCGGCTCCAGCCGGAGCCGACAAGGCCACAGTAGATCAGGTGTCGGAACCAATCGGTGCCGAACCCACTACTTTCAAAGCAGAAAGATCGGCTCCAGCCGGAGCCGATCTCGGCTCCGACGGAGCCGGAGCCACCGGAGGAGGCTTAGATACTGTAGCCTGAACCTTCGGAGGCTTAGAAGGTTTACTGGACCCTGTTTTAGAGGGAGAACCTTCTGGCTTAAGTAAGCCACGGAGGATCAATTTATTCCTCCTTTCCTGCAGGACTCTCTGGCTAAAAGAGTGACACAAAGCACAGGAGTCCTGCAGGTGCAAAGGCCCCAGGCAGTAAACACAAGAAGTGTGACAGTCTGTCAGAGACATTTTCTGACAGCACGAGTCACACTTCTTGAAGCCTGAGACCTTGCCTTCCTTAGACATAGTCCTAGAGGAAGAAAGTCACACACACCCCAACAATCACACAATTAATCCCCCAACACACAGACATACAGGTAGGGATTAAGCACTGGGGTCTAGGCCTAACTTAAAACTCTTTTACAATTATAAAAAGAATTTAAAACTTTTTAACTATAAGGGAAATAGGGTGGGCTGTAGAAACACTACACACTATAAAAAAGGGGAATAAGGGAGAAATAAATCCATGACTAAGCTTTTTTTGACAGAATCAACTTACCTCAGCTGGCAAAGGAGACCTCTTTCGCTAAGCGGCAAACGAGATCTGAGGTAGTTCCGCCTTGCATCATGGGATATAGGGTTGCCTCGAGCTGGTAAAAGGAGTTCTCAAGCTAAAGCAAGTGCCGAGTCGGAGCCGAGGATCGGCTCCGAACCCATCCAGCAAGAATGAAGGCGAGATTGACAACTTAACATTGTTGCTTTACCAGGTCTCTCTGGAGGTGTGTGAAATGTGCCAGATAGTTCAATGCTCTCAGTGAAAAAGTATCCAAGACATGCTCACTATTCGGGGGATGGACAGAAGAGCTCTGTTCAGCAAGCTCCTTTTTAGTGGCTGCCGACACCACAATGGCATTGACCAGGACACCTCTGCTCCAGAAAAGATGATCCTAGGGGGAACCAAGGTACTTATCTGCACATTTGGGGATTGGTTCTCTAATGTCAGGCTCTTTCCAAGCCCAGCAGGCTATGAGATCAATAACTGGTTCAATCAGAGGGGTCACCCAGGATTTAGATGGTCTTGTCCTGAATGCCTCCAAGAACACAGACTCCTCCGAGGAAAAGGGTTGAGGAGACCCATGTACTCTTTTGCTTCAGGAGTTCTAAAACATCTCCTAAGGAGATATCACGTGGAGATCAAGTGGACCCTTCCAATTCACTGAAGTCGGTGTCCTCTGTTGAAGACTCCAAGGTGAAGTTAATGTGCTTTTTCTTGCACAGATGCTTCCATGAAACCTCCTCCACAGGGTACTCGAGGGAGGACTCAAGACAAGAGAACCCTTGTCGAGGGGTTGGCTGGAGGTTCTCCTGGAGGAGCTGACCATGGATCGGAAGAGGAGGAGAACAGCTTCAATCCATTGAGAACTGGGAAGGGCCTGGCGGATGAGGGTCATATCTCATGGAGTCGAGAAAGCCCTCTCTGCCGCTTGGAATGCCGAGGATGCAGGATGAGCCCCCAAGACTGGAGCCCTTAAGGAGGAAAGACAGGAGGGCTAACCCAGATCCGACATCTCCACAAGATACCGGGCCCGAGCTATCGAAGGGAGAGTCCCCCTGAGGAAGGAACGGCTCCAAGAAGGAAAAAGTAGGAGCCAACACCAATTCTGAGGACCCAATGTCAATCCCTCGGATCTGGGATGCACTCTGCTGCGATAAAATCGGAGCAGAACCAGACTGATACTGCTGGGTGTTAGGTAAAAAGATATTCTCCGATACGACGCAGATCCACTCAGGATCACCAGGCCCTGTGATTCCAAAACCGGATGAATCAGATGACGGGGAGCCGAGTATACGGGGTTGGAGCTCTCATGGATCCACAGAGAGTCAGACAGGGCAAAATCCCAAGCTGGATATGGGCTTTGAGGAAACTACTCATCACCCGATCCACTTCTGAGTGTAAGAGCTGAAACGACTTGGAGGATAATGAAGAATGGGTAGACCTCACAAGTGACCTGCCTGTCCGGGCAGTCTGGGTGGGAGACTGAGACTTTCTCCAGCTCAGAGTACCGCTCCTAGGTCTACGATCCAGGCAGGAGAGGTTTAGGGTCCGCTCCAGAAAAGAGTAACTATGGATCCAAATAACCTCTGTCAGCTCCGAGGTACCGCTCGTATCAAAGATTGATGGATCCGGCAGAGAGGAAGGTTTAGCTAGCGCAGACTCCACCGGATACCAGGGACTGCTCGGATCCAGGGAGAAGCATTAGTTAGATGGCTCCAATGACTTCCTACTCTTTTCAGAAGTAGAAGCCAACAACTCCACTGAAGCAGAGGAGGGTTGTTTCTTCTAGGAAGGAGTCTGGACTCCAGAGGTGTGAAGAAGCCCTCTGAGCATGATCTCATTTACTCCTGTCCACCAGGATCCAGGGACAGAAAGCTAAGCAGATATCGCAAGGCAGACGCAAATGCCCTGGGCCCAAGAAATAAACGCAACTCTTGTGGGCATCAGATTGGGGAATCTTATGCCCACAAGAGGCACATCTTTTAAACCCTGCGGATTTTTCTGGCCTCTCTGACATGACTAAGCAGACATGCACAAACTCTCAGAGGCCAGTCACACACTAACACTACCTACCTAAAACTACAAAATATCAGGAAAGCTTTATTTTTTTTTTTTTTTAATATAGGAAAGAATTAAGAGAAAGAAAAAGAGCGAGACCAGGAAAGGGAGGGAAGGACATACCATCAGAAAAACTACAGGAAAAGTAAAGGGAGGAGACATAGATCTATACTACACTATAGTAAGAGAAAAACAGGGGAAAGTAGAGACAAATTTTAAGAAAGAACAGTCAAAAATAGAAAATGTAGCTACCTTGGAAGCAGAGGCTCAGAATCGTGCCTGGACCATAGTGGCAACAAATGAGATCTCGGGGGTTGAAGGGAATGAGGCATCATAGCAGACAAAGTAGTTTGAGGCTTGGATCACATGTCTGAGAAATGGGCGGTTTGGATGAGAAGACGGATCCGAAGACCCATTCGGGATGCATAATGAAATGGACATCAGAGCAAGAAATAAATCTTGTGTTTATACATATTTAAAAAACAAAAAAAAAAATCAACATTCTATTTAATTCTATAGAATTATAAACATATAATTGTGACTGGTTAAAGCTTGAATATCTCTTAGAATAGTTATCAAAATATAGGTGGTTTTAATATTCCAATGATTATCTTACTCCCCAGCTTCTGTGTAACTGAATGGAATGTTTGCAGCCAGGAAAATCAGTAGTATAACTAGAATGAGAGAACTTTGAAAACAGTGTGCTATAAAACTTACAAATGCACTTATGAAGATATAGTAATTGGGGGGGGGGGTCTGTGTGTTTGGCATTTTTTTTTTACAGATACATAAATGAATACCATTAGGTGTGAACCATCTTAAATAACGAAGGCTAACTTGTCTAAAACACATACTACACTATCCATTGTCTGTGTGAATGGATAGAGAAACTGCATACAGGAAATCAGGAAGTTGATTGCAACAAGATTTTCTTTTTACCGTTTATTACTACTGTTTGGAGTTTAATTTACGAATACTTCTATTACTGCTTGGTGTTTTAGCTTAGCTAAAACAGCTCAAAAGTCTATTTTTCCTAGTTACTGTAACTTGAACTTAACGTAAAAAAAAGCACTCCCTCTATACCAGAGTTTTGCACTTTTCATGCCTTTAGACCTAATGGCAATAGTGCTGGAGTCTCCATGCCTGTCAAGAAACATAACCTCTAGGAAGATCCCAAGGGACTCTCAAGCTTAATTCCTACAACAAAACACTCTATAAACACCCTCCAATGACCTTGCAAGATTCCTCAGTATTCTAAAATGATCTCCCTATTAGCAAATTATGCATACTGTGTTAAGCTACATGAAGGAATAACTGTCAAAGATATAAACCTGCTTGACACCAAACACCACATATGTCAGTGCCTCAGTCTGCGTAACTTTGATTTCACTTTTTCAGCCACTTTAGAGCCAACATTCATGACTTTTGTACATTTCATGCAAAAAAATACTAACATACAACCATCAACAGATTAAGGCCCTGTTAATCTATATGAACAGATGAATCATCAAGAAGCAGAAACTGAAGCTAGAACATATCAAAACTAAAACAGAGCACTTAGGAAGACTAGGAACAATGATGCTACATGGCCCAATCTGTGGCAAACTGTTGCCAAACAAGTAAAGACTACACCTCGCTAACTACTCCAAAGCAAAACATGAGGGTATTGACATCAACCAGAGAAACAGGATGCTGCAGCAAAACTACTACAAAGAGCATGTGCCTACTAATGCCTAAAATGTCAGCAACTCAAAATTCATTTACAAAATTTTCAACTGGCTAGTGGAGATTAATTTAACTAAAAGAATAACAATCTGCTCAAAACAATCAATACCAAACAGTAAGAAATTAGCAATAACAGCTGTAACAAAAAGCAGGACCTATACTTTTTTACTTTTTTTGTAAGGCTCTGCTTTACTGCTCTATGGAAAGACAAATTTTAACTGAACATTCTTCATACTTGAGATAGCTGTCAATGAGGGAAAGAATGCGCTCCATCTCAACATCCTTCTTTTCGTATAACTCTTTTCCCACCCAAGGTAGAGATGTGAGAACTGCATACACATACCAGTCAGAGCGTACCTGCAAACAGAAAAAGAGGACATAACAAAAACTGGATTAAAAGTCATCATGGCAGATTCATACCTGTAACTTATTTTTATATTGTACAGTTTTTTCAATTTTCCTCTGTGGTTGTCCCTCAAGTCAGCTCTAAAACGACATGCTTGACAACCAAAAGTAGTAAATACCACCAAACACATCATTTTTACACTTTTGTAAATCTGTGGTGAAAATTCTTCCCAGACCTCACACAAATCACTTGTACTAACTCCGAGCTCACACTACAGTAGTGAAAAGAACCCCCACTGTGCCAATACCTCCATACAAATGCTATGACTTTTCAGAAAGTTGATCATACGGCTCAACCATATGAAATGTGATTTTCTTAAAAGTTAATCTTCTAAATGGAACTCATTTTATATGTGTACATATATATATATATATACATATATACATATATACATACATATATACACATATATGTCTACTTTGATTCACTAAAAACTCATTTCACTGAATTTCGAAACACTCGCACCTAATCAATGAAAGATCATATCACTGAAAACTCATTTCAATGAATCACATTTCACTGAATGTAAGTACTGTTGGGCAAATAAAATGTATATGCCATTTTCCCCACTGTAGTAAGATCCTGGAGTAAAGTATATATTAGTTAGGGTGGTGGGGGACACAGCCCCCCCCAATTACTTTTAGTTTTACATTATTAGCTTTCAATGAAATGAGATTTATAAATATAAAAGCTAAATAGGTGGGTGCTACGCTCCCCCCAATTACATATATTAACTCCAGGGTTGCACTACATTGATGAAAAAGGCATATACATTTTATTTGCCCAACAGTATGAACATTCAGTGAAATGAGTTTTCAGTGAATCAGAGTAGACCTATAGATATATATATATATATATATATACACACACACACATATGCATACACACACACACATATATATATATATATATATATATATACATACATATATATATATATATATATATATATATATACACATACACATATATATATATATAAATATATATATATATATATATATATATATATATACATATACACATATATACATATACACATATATATATAGGTTCATACTAGGCTATCTGCCCTAGGGTATTTATAAGCCTAGCCAGTGTGTGTTTGGCTTTTGCCACCCAATTTAATTTTGCTATGCCCTTTTTTGAGGTTAGTATACTGTGCCTCTGTCTAACAGTGACAAAGAAGTGAAACCCGGTGTAAACCTACGATCTCCCATCCACTCATGAAGATTCCTCTTGAAGAGAGTCAATGAGGGACTCTGCCTAACCTGGACTGGGATTTTATTCCAGAGTGAAGGGAGCCTCTGGGTTATGAATCTGTCCCTCCAGCATTTATTTCAGTGCTGAGGTTCAAGTCTTTCGAACACGTAGCTCGATGGGATTTGGATTTTCTGAGGTGCAGCATGTCCATTAATTCCGGGTTGGACATGGCTTTATACGTCAGGCACAGATTGTCTCTGAGCAGGCTGTATGCCACTGAGTAGAGCTGGAGTTTCTTTAAACAAGGCC
>NC_056728.1:634759573-634818367 GCF_019279795.1 Protopterus annectens | reverse complement strand
AACTGCATGGTGAAGAATCGGTATCTTGAAATTTGGAATCACCAAAAAGGTGTTTAGAGTAGAAAGGTCCAGGATAGGACGCCATGAATGGTCTTTTCTGGGTACCAGGAAAAGTCTTGAACAGAAACCTTGTCCCTTTTCCTCTTCTGGTACCAACTGAATAGCCCCCATGTTTAAGAGAGAAAGTACTTGCTTTTGGGCCTCTGCCCACTGATTTGGGGGTAGATCTGGCCACCAACTTGGTGTTGGTAATGTGTGGAAATGAAATCTGTATCCTTGGGACACTATATTTAAGACCCAATTGTCTTGGGTTATGAGTTCCCAGTTTTTGGCCTGCAGACCAATCTTTCCACCTAAAGGAGCATTCAGTTGAGAAGTGCTTGGAAGTTTTATAAGCAAGTCATTGAGACAGCTTTTCATAGGGGGGAGTCTTACTACTCCCAGATTTGGGTGCGGAAGCCCCCCACTGCTTAGTCTTGTGTGTACCCTGTGACTGAAACCTGGGGTTTCTGCTGTCTGGGTTTAGATTGAGAAGACCTGGAAGGGGCCGGAAAGGACCAATTCTTAGAGGGCCAATGCCTACTAAATCTTGGAGGCTGAAATTGTAAAAAATCTTTCGCAGTTTGCATAGATTCAGCTTTATCTTCCATCTTTTTAAGAACTTCCTCAGCTTTGTTGCCAAACAGGCAGTCCTGATTTAAGGGAGCATCCAACAGTTAAGCTTTAACATTATCAGGCAAAGATTGCTCCTCAAGTCAACCATGCCTTCTGAGTACAGACCCAGTGACAGCAGCCCTGCAAGAGGCTTCTAAAGAATCAAATCCACACTGCAAAGTATGTTTTCCAACCTGTTCAGCAGAATACATTAAATCCTGTAATTCTTTATTTTCAGCACAGTCAGGACTCAACATCATTTTCTGTTTAAGCAATACAATAACATGTTGTTGATACATTAACATATGAAACTGACAGTTTAAGGCCCTAATGGCCAAGGTTGCATAAGTGTAAGCCTTCTTATCACATCTATCCAGCTCCCTGGAGTCTCTATCAGAAGGGGTAGGATTTTTAGAAGTAGAAGCCTTAATGCCCTTGGGTCCCTGTGAAATAGTCTCTGGATCCGCAATAGGATTTTTAAAAAGGAACTTGTGAGAATCAGGGAACCTGTAATATCTATCAGGTTTTCTGGGAGCAGGAGGCAAGAATCAGGGGCTAAACTAGATTCCGAAAAGTCATCAACAATGTCAAGTACAGGAATTATAGCTAAAAGCCTATGCTGAGGTAGGAGTAAGAAATCCCTAAGCATCTTTTTTTGAATCAAAAAAATCCTAGATTTCCCAGTGAAAATGCTCCCTTAAAGTGTGTGCAAGGTTTCACCAAAAGAAAAATCCTCTGGAGGGGGAGCAGAGGGATTTGAGTCCTCTCCTCTTAAGGAGATAAGGGTAAATCCAGATCATCAGAAGAATCAGAATCCTGGTCAGAGGATTCATAAACAAATTCAGTCCTAGGTCTCTTAGAAGGTGTGGGGGGGGGGGGGGTTGTCTTCCCCTGATTAGAGTTGTAAGATCTTCAGCCATTCTTATCATTTCTTTTTAGGCATAGAGGTCTGTGCATGCAGCCTAGGCATTTGTTTCTTAGGCATGGTTCGAGGTTTAGGCCTTAAAAGAAGGTGGAGTTGGTTTAATATGCAAGTCTGTAGGACTGAATACACCCTCAGAAGCCGGTGCCTGCACAGCGGCTCCGGACCCATCCAAGGTAGAGACATCCGCAGGTTCCATAGGTGAAGCATCTTGCGGCATCCGAATGGGTCTCAGTAGAGGCCTGTGAATCAGAAGTAGCAGGTATCAGGGGCTGCAAAAGCACTTTACTGAGTACCTGTGAACTGGCTTATAAGCGTCGTCGGCAGCTTTTGACCTAGGCAGCCTGTCTCTGTCTTTATCTTTGCGTTTCTTCAGAATACCGGTAGTCAGATGGCTAACAGACATTTCAGGATAATTGAGCCAAGAACCAAAATATTTAGAGGCGAAAATATACAGACGATGGATAGTGCGTTGATTAAATAAGGCACAAATCCCACAGCAAGGTATGTCGTGGTCAGGGCCTAGGCAAGGAATACAGTACGAAAGAAAATCTTTGTGTGGTATTTGCTTTCCACAAGAAATGCAATTAACTTTTACTGACATCGGTAAGGAGCAAGAAAAAGTTTTCCAACGGGGTACTTAGCTTTAGTTGAAGACTTTGGTTCTGAAACTCAAAAAAGAAAATTTCAGGAGTTGGCCGACCGGCACTTGTGAACTGCTTCTGCTTCGGGCACCACACGGCAAGAAGGACTGATGTAATGGTGTCGGCTGCATGTTTTATACCCCTAACGATCTGATGTTACGGAAGAAGAGACAGCAACCGATGCAGGACCCAAGACTTTGTTAATCAGGCCAACTGGGCTACTGCAACCAGATAACCCAAATGTAATGACTGCAACAGTGCAACACAAAGAACATCAGTCTGGAGTAAAAACCCTGTCTCGTTGGCTCTATCAGCACAGGCTGAACAGCGCTGATACTGAGAAGAGGAAGTACTTGCTTTTGAGCCTCTGCCCCCTGGTTTGGAGGAGAGTTTGGCAACCCACTTGGGGTTGTCAGTGAGTGGAAGTGGAATCTGTATCCCTGGGATACAATGTTTAGGACCTATCGGTCCTGGGTAATGGACATCTAGTTTTTTGCATGCACGGCTAGTTTTCCTCCTAAGGGTGCAAGTACTTGGGCCTCGCTGGGAAGCAAGATAGACAAGTCATTGTGAACTTTTTCCATAAGGGGGTGGCTTACCACTCCCTGTTTTAGAGGAGGGAGCACTCCATTGTGTAGAAGTCTGCATACCCTGAGACTGTAGTCTTGGTGGCCTGTTGCCCCTCTGTTTGGACTGAGAATGCCTGGGAGGGACTGGAAAGGACCAGTTTTTAGAAGGCCAATGCCTACTGAATCTAGGTGGCTGCATCTGCAAGAAATCTTTAACAGTTTGCATAGATTTAGCTTTTTCCTCCATCTTTTTAAGAATTGTGCCAAACAAACTTTCCTGGTTTAATGGAGCATCTAGTAATTTTGCTTTGACATGGTCTGGCAAGATTTGCTCCTTCAGCCAAGCATGCCTTCTCAGTACAGCAGCCTTGCAAGATGCTTCTAAGGCATCAAAACCACCCTGCAAAGCACGTTTACAAACTTGGTTTGCAGAATGCATCAACTCTTGTAAATCTTAACTTTCTGTACAATCTTGAAGCAACAACATTTTTTGTTTAATTCGTTCCATAATATGCTGCTGGCACTTCAACATCTGAAACTGGCAATTCAAAGTCCTGATGGCAAGAGTTGCAGAGGTATATACCTTCTTACCACATCTGTCTAAAGCTCTAGAATCCCTGTCCGAAGGGGTACAGGTTTTGGCTTTAGTAAACTTAATGCCTTTAGGTCCCTGTGAAATGGTCGCTGGATCCGTAATGGGATTCTTAAAGAGAAATTTGTGAGAGTCAGGTACTCTGCAGTACCTGTCAGGCTTTCTAGGAGCTGGTGGCAAAGTATCAGGAGTAAGACTGGATTCCAAGAAGACATCTACAATGTCTAGGACAGGGGATATAGCTAAAGGCCTGTGCTGAGGAAAGTCTAAAAATTCTCAGTCTCTTTTTGGACTGAGGGTAGTCCTGGCATTCCCAGTGGAAATGTTCTCAAAGTATGCAAGGTTTCACCAAAAGAAAAGTCCTCTGGAGGGGAGGAAGAGGGTATGGAATCCTCTACATCTGAATCCTCATAGGTAGATAAGGGTACATCCTGGTAATCAGAGGGATCAGAGTCATCGGACTCATGGTCTGTAGGATCACAAGGAAAATCAATTATTTGTCTTTTAGAGGGGGAAAGCTGGCTTCCCCCAATTAAAGTTATAAGGTCTTCAGCCATTCTAAGCATTTGTTTCTGTAGCAAGGGGGCTTGAGCATGTGCTTTGGTAGTCGGATTCTAGGCATAGTGTGAACTCTAGGCCTGAGAAACTCGGTAGTTTTAGTCAAAAATGAAGCTGTCTGTTTAATGCGATCAGGTCGGAATACACCCTCAGAAGCCAGTGCCTGCACAGTGGCGCCAGATCTATCTAAGGTAAAGACATCTGCAGGCTCTGTAGCTGAAGAAGCATCTCACGGCATATCGGACTGCGAATGGATCTCAGCAGAGGCATGCGAATCTGTAGAAGCGGGTATCAGGGCTGCGAAAGCACCTCACTGAGTACCGGCGGACTGGCGACTAGCTTAACGGAAGCATCATTGGCAGTTTTGGACCTATGTGGTCTGTCTCTGTTGTTATCCTTACATGTTTTCGGAAGATCGGTAGTCGGATGGCTTATGAAAGCTATTTTGGAATATGGAGAACGAGAGCGAAAGAATTTAGCGACGAAGATAGCCAGACGACAAATAGTTTGGGCGTTAAGGCACAAAACCTACAGCAAAGAGTGTTGTGGTCTGGGTCTAAACAGATGACGCAGTAAAAATGAAAATCTCAGGTATTTTTCCACAGGCAAGGGAATTGTTCACTTTTTCTGACATCAGTTAGAGCAAGAAAAAAGGATCCCCACCGGGGTACTAAACTTTAAAAGACTTCAGGTCTGAAACTTGAAAAACGAAAATTTCAGGTAGCGGCCGACCGGCACTTGCGAACTGCTTCTGCTTCAGGCTCCCACGAGGCAAGAAAAACTGATGTAATGGCGTCGGGTGCATGTTTTATACCCCTGACGACCTGACATAATGGAAGAGGCAAAGTACAGCTTTGTGCCTACCATAAATGTAGATGTTCGAGTGCTAATACAGCTGCAGTCATAACAGATGGGTTCTCCTGCCGCCAGGCGGGTCCTCGGTCGGCCGAATTCCAAAGTCTAGGTCCAGCGTCGGTTGTTGTCGCTTCTTCCCTGACGTCAGAGCGACAGGGGTATAAAGGAACCAGCCAACGCCATCTTCTTCATTTTTTCTTGCCCCAGATGTCAGGTGCCCCCAGAAGGAAGGCAATACATAAATTTGTGTAATAAAGCAATGCAATATAATCAAAATACAGTAGTTGCAAGCAAATACACCATAAATGAATACCCCAGTCAGGTTGTATGAGGAGGTGTTAGCCAATAGGCCTGTCCCAAGAGGGAAAAAAGGGAGGGAAACCTGGACTGCAGCTGTATTAGCACTTGAACATCTACATTTATGGTAGGTACAAAACTGTACTATGTTCATCGTGCATACAGCTCCAGTCATAACAGATGGGTAGAATCCCAAAGCTAAGAAAGGGGTGGTAGGCACTAGGTGGAATTAAGAGGAGCCAGGATGCCCTGCAAGACTGCAGTGGCAAAGCCTGCTCTAGTTTTGGAGTATAATGGTAGGTGGTAGTGCTTGGAGAAGGTATGCACAAAACTCCAAGTGGCTCCTTCCAAAATATCTTTGGTAGGAACTCCTCGGAGGAAAGCTGCAGAGGTAGCTGTGGCCCTTGTGGAGTGAGATCTGAAGCCTGTAGGTACAGTTTTGCCATGAAAAGAATAGCAAAAGCGTATGCAGTGGGCTATCCATTTTGAGATTGTCTGTTTGGAGATTGGCTTTCCTTGAGCTCCTACAGCATAGGACACTAAGAGCTGTTCTGATTTTCTGAAAGGCTTTGTTCTGTCCAAATAATAACGCAGTTGTCTGTGGATGTCCAAGGAATGTAGTAATCTCTTCCCTTTGTTTTGAGGATTAGGATAAAAGATAGGCAAGTGTATGGCCTGATTCAAAGCTACCCTGGATACCACTTTAGGCATAAAGGACGGGTTGGTTCGTAAGGAAACTCTGTCCTGATGGAAGATGATAAATGGCTGCACAGCCATGAGAGCTTGTAGTTCTGAAACACTACGAGCTGAGGTAATAGCCAAAAGGAAAGCTGTTTTCCAGGACAAATATTGCAAATCTGATGAGGCAGCTGGCTCAAATGGAGGCAAGGTCAGTTTTTCCAGAATGAAATTGAGATCCCAAGCAGGTATTGGTTGTTTCCTTGGGGGGTCTTGGATTCTTAGCCCCTCTGATGAACTGTCTTAAGAGAGGGTGAGAGAATATGGGTGGATCAGTGTTATATTCTGCAGAAATGGCTGAGGCATGGATTTTGATGGAGGAGAATGAAAGTCCACTGCTTAGCAGCTCAGCTAGATACTGCAGTATTTGCGGTAAATTCAGTTTTCCAGGATCCTGGCCCTTTTTCTCATTCCAGACACAAAACCATTTCCATTTTGCGGAGTAAGCTTTTCTAGTTGACAGCCTTCTGGCCTCCAAAATGACATCCTGCACCTCCTTGGAGAGTAGGGTCTGTTGTGATGCTAAGGAATCTTCCATGAGGCTAGATTGAGTGTTTTTAGATGGCTGTGAAGAGTTTTGAAGCTGTGTTGAGTCAGGAGAAGAGGCATTAGAGGCAGGGTCCATGGTGGGGAATGCGTCAGGCTCCTCAGGAGTGGGTACCAGTGTTGTCTTGGCCAGTCTGGAGCAATGAGAATCATCTTTGGTCTGTCTGCTCTGGTTTTCAATAGAACTTTGGGCAGCAGAGGAAGAGGTGGGGAGGCATAAACTGTCATTGATGCCCAACTGAAAGAGAGAGCGTCCACTCTCCAGGTCTTTGGATGGAAAATCCTTGAGCAGAATTTTGTCAATTGATGACTTTTGTGGGAGGCAAAGAGATCTATGTCTGGCCTTCCCCATGCTTGGATTATTTTTGTAAAAACTTTTGGATGCAACTTCCATTCGTGTGGATCTGTCATATTTCTGCTTAGGTTGTCTGCCAGCGTGTTTTCCTTGCCTGGCAAGTACTGTGCTTGTAGTTCGATATGCAAGTCCATGGCCATGTTCCAAAGTGACATGGCCAGTCTGCATAGGGGGTATGAATGTGTTCCTCTCTGTTTGTTTATGTACCACATAACTGTGGTGTTGTCCGTTCTTATCAATAGTTGACCTGGTTGCAGAAGATCTTTGAAAGCTATAATAGCATTTATTACTGCTAGCATTTCCTTTTGATTGATGTGAAGGTGCTTTTCTTTTTGGGACCATTTGCCCTGAATGCATGTCATGTGCACCCCCCAGGCGTAGTCAGAGGCATCTGTAGTGATGACTTGATTTGCTTGAGGCTTGCTGAATGGAAGACCTGTGTTTGTTTGGCATGCTTGAGCCCACCACAGAAATTCCTTTTGTAGACACGGAATTAGTGGTATTATTGTTTCCAAACTGTGGCTGTGTTGAGACCATAGGTTTTTCAGGTACCACTGAAGTTTCCTTATATGCAGCTTTGCACATGGGATTAGTAAGATGCAAGATGCCATGAATCCCAGAGCCTGCAGGATTTTCCTTGCAGTCAGCCTGGTGCAATTTGCTAGTGCTCTGAAGTATTGAGTTAGTTGCCCCTGCTTCTCTGGCGTGAGGTGGGCCCATCTGGGTGTTTGTGTCTAAGTTGGCACCCAGGAAAATTATCTTCCGAGAGGGTATTAGCCTTGATTTCTTTTTGTTGACTGTGTATCCCAGAGAGTTTAACAACATTATTACATAAGCCAGATGTTTCAGAAGAATGTGCTTGCTGTCCGCTTGGATCAGGCAGTCGTCCAAATAGGGGTATATTTGTATCCCTTGAAGTCTGCAGTAGGCAATTACTGTTGCCAGGCATTTTGTGAATACTCTGGGCACAGTAGACAAGCCAAAGGGTAATTCAGAGAATTGATAATGGGTTGAACCTGCAAGAAATCTGAGGTATCTTCTGCAGTTTTGTCTGATTGGGACATGCAGGTATGCCTCCTTGAGGTCCAATGCTACCAGCCAAGACTCCTTGCCCAGCATGGGAAGAAGTTGCTGTAAAGTGAGCATCTTGAATTTTGGTAAGAGTAGAAATGTGTTTTGGATGGATATGTCCAAAATAGGTCTCCAATCTTTTCCCTTCCTTGGTACCAGGAATAGTCTGGAATAAAAACCTTGACCTTGTTCGTGCGTAGGTACCTCATGAATAGCTTTCATGTCTATCAGATCTGTAATTTACCTTTGTGCCTCTGCCCTTTGATTCTGTGGCAGGTTTGGCGTGCCTCTCATTTTTGGAAGGGTGTGAAAATGGAATCTGTAGCCTCTGTTTATAATGTCCAGGATCCATTTGTCTTTTGTGACAATATGCCATTTTTTTGAAAATAATGCCAGTTTTCCTCCTAAGAGGGCTGCCATTTGAGTCTTGCTTGGCATGCAAAGTGGAAAGTCATTGGGCTTGCTTTCTGAATGATTGCGAGTTATCCTCACCACCTCTGTGTAGGTGCTTGCCAGTGTCTGCCCTAAACTATCCTTGGGATTGTCCTCTGCCCCTCGGGCGCCTGTATCTACCTCTTTGGGGTCTGTCCGTGGCTGGAAAGGACCAATTTTTGAAAGGCCAATTTCTACTGAAACGTGGGGGATGTACCTGTAGAAAATCTTTCACAGTTTGCATTGATTTAGCCTTTTCCTCCATTTTCCTTAATACCTCCTCAGTATTAGCACCAAATAATACATCCTTTTGTAGAGGGGCATCTAGTAATTTAGCTTTGACATGATCAGGTAAGGTCTGTTCCTTGAGCCAGGCATGTCTACGTATGACTGATCCTGTAACAGCAGCTCTACATGAGGCCTCTAGAGCATCAAAACCACATTGTAAGGTATGCTTACCCACTTGTTCTGCACTATGCATCAAATCCTGCAACTCCAAGTCTGGTTGTTCAGGTTGTGACATTTTACTTTTCAATTGTGATAACAAAAACTGTTGGTATTTTAGCATATGGAACTGACAGTTTAAGGCCCTCATGGTTAAGGTAGCCGAGGTATATACCTTTTTTCCCCACCTTTCTAAGGATCTGGAATCTCTCTCGGAAGGTAATGGATTTTTAGCAGTGGAGGCCTCAATTCCCTTGGGGCCCTGTGAGATGGTTTCTGGGTCAGCAGCATGGCTTTTGTATAGAAATTGGTGTGAGTCAGGAACCCTGTAGTACCTGTTAGGCTTGACTTGGGCTGGAGGCAGAGAATCCGGGTTAAGGCAGGCCTCCGAGTAAACATCATCTAGGATGTCCAAGACAGGAGGTATAGCCAGAGGCCTGTGCTGAGGTAGCAAGAGAAATTCCCTAAGCCTTTTCTTGGAATCTGAATAATCTTGGCCTTCCCAGTGGAAGTGTTCCCTTAAGGTATGCAAAGTTTCCCCAAAAGAGTAATCCTCTGGGGGGGATACAGAAGGAATGGACTCCTCTGCATCAAAGTCTTCAAAAGGGGAGTAAAAATGTTCCTGATCATCAGAGTGCTCTGAAATAATGGAGCCCTGATCAGAGGAGGGGGATGCTTCCTCCACTCTGGGCCTTTGTCCGGTGGGGTTGAGAACCCCTGATAAGAGTAATTAAATCCTCAGCCATTTTAAGCATCTGTTTTTTAGGCATGGGACCTGGAGATGGGCCCTGTGTAGCTTGTCTCTTAGAATGCATGGCTGCTTTAGACTTAGTGAAAGCCTTGATGGAAAAAGAAGAGGAAGGTCTGAAGACACCTTGAGTGGAGGTAGACCTGTCCACATTTTGAGGTTCAACGCCAAGAGTGGCTTCGGTATCTGTAGTCGGGGTGTGGGCCGAGAAGCCTGCAACCTCAGGCACAGGAGACACCGCCAATGAAGTGTTGGTAGTCAGGGGCTGCGTAGGCACCTCGCTGAGAACCGGACCACGTGTAGTCGGGTTTGGCGTGGTGTCGGTAGAGGCCGCGGACCTCAAGTGTCTGTCCTTATCCTTGCGTTTTTTAGACAAAACTGGAGTCGGAGTATCCGACGACATAATATAGTTAAATGTTTTTCCAAAATAATGCTGGGCGAACTCCGCCCGACGCTTACTGGTGCGTTTGTTGAATGTAGCACAAAAGCGACAGACCGAGACGTCGTGGTCTGGGCCTAAACAAGGTATACAGAGGGAATGGAAATCCTTATGCGGTATTTGCTTCCCACAAGAAATACAATTATTAACTTTGTCTGACATCAGTCTGAGGCAAGAAAAGTTTCCCCAATGGGGGTACTTAGCTTTCAAGAAGACTTAGGTTTCAAAATTTGCGTAATTTCAGGAGCTGGCCGACCGGCACTTGCAAACTGCTTCTGCTTCGGGCACTGCGCGGCAAGAAATACTGAAGATGGCGTCGGCTGGTTCCTTTATACCCCTGTCGCACGGACGTCAGGGAAGAAGCGACGACAACCGACACCGGAGCTAGACTTTGGAATTCGGCCGACCGAGGACCCGCCTGACGGCAGGAGAACCCATCTGTTATGACTGCAGCTGTATGCATGATGAACATCAGCATCCGAAACGAAAATCCCAAGACTATGGTATTCGGGCCGACTGAGGGCTACCTGCAGGCAGATAACCCAAGTATGATGACTGCAACAGTGAAACACTAAGAACATCTGGGGAGGAAAGCCCGGGCTGTCTAGCTATTACTGGAATTGGAGAAATCATGCAGTTAGTTTGATACTTGGAATATTGGGATGCTTCATTCCCTGAGGGATGCAAGAGAAGGTCTAGACTTTGGTCCAATGCCCATACAGAATAATGAAGATAAGAACAAAGGAAGAGAAACCACACTTGGCGAAGCCAAAATGGAGCAAAAAGGATAACTGAGCTCTTCAACTGGCTTTCTGCAAGAATTCTGGAATAAGCAGCAACAAGGGTATAAGTATAAGGGAAACCAGAGGGCCAGGCATGGACTAGAGCACCCCTTGGTGACTGCCCCAGGGGGATTAGGACAAATTATCTGCTGCACTTGTGGGGTGATGCCAAGAGATTGCAGCAAGGCTGGCCCCAATGACAGAAAATCTTCTCTGCCACTGACTGAACGACCAACTCAAAATTCATCAAAATGGATTTGCTGAGTTTGCCCGCTTGTACACTGGATTTCCCCAGAATGTGCATTGTCACTAGAAAGCTGTTGGAGATCACCCACTGCCACACTCTAACTTCTCAGAGGGGGTAAGATCAGGTTCCCCCTTGTTCACTGATGTACCATACCACAAATATGCTGTTAAGTGTGGATTATAATAGTCCCCAGACTGAAATGTCTGAAACGTGTAGGACTGCTCTCATCTCTAGGAGACAGATGTGTGAATTAGTCTCGAGGGGAACACGTGCCTTAAACCATTCTTCCAAGAAATGCCCCAACACCACCCTAGTTGTGACATCTGTGGTCACCATGGCCATTGGAGGAGACAGAACGAAGGGATGGCTCACGTAAATGACATCCAACTGGATCCACCAATGAAGATGGTTTCTGCAATCCCAAGCGAATCTGACTGGGAAGGACAGATGATGTTGCAGAATATACTACTGAAAAGCTACAGTCCACTGGAGAACATGCACATAAAAATGTGCTAAAGGAATTAAGGTTATAGCCACTTCAATCAAACCTAGAGCTTGAAGGATGTCTGGCTGGATCTTGATTGTATTTCTATGAAAAGGAGAGACAGAACAAACCTGACTTACTGTGTTTACCTGTGCACCAATGAACTTCAGGCTCTGCAAAAGTTGAAATTTGGATTTGGAGATGTTGAATGTAATGCCTAGTGTTTGACAACGCTGGAGCAAATAGTCCCTGGACTGCTCTAGGAAATGCCTGGTTGGGGCAGTGAGGAGCCACTCGTCTGAATATGGAAACACTAAGTCCTATCAGTCTCAGGAGTCCTGCTACCACTGGCAAACACTTGAATACCCTGGGGACTGTGGTGAGACCAAAGGGCAGGGTTTTGAACTGATAGTGGCTGGCTCCTAATCAAAAACGTAGATGTCTTCGGCAGCGTCTGTTCATCTTGACGCGACAGTACACATCACAAAGATAGACTGAGAACATCCAATTGTCTTTGTACAAAAAAGGGCAGAATGAACTGAACCATGATCATTTGGAATTTTGATTTCCTTATTGGTTCTGGTTGCTTAGATCCAAAATTGATCTCAGTTCCAGTCTTCTTTGGCACTAGAAAGAACCTTAATTAATTTCCAAATGGTCTGGCAGGACCTCCTGGATGACTCTTGTCCACATCTTCTTAATCTCTTGAGCTGCATCTTCTCTTTGACTGGGAGGGACACTGGGAAGCTTTCTTTTGCATGGGGGAGTCTGAAAAAAGTGGTATGAAATAACCACTTGGTATTATTTTTAGCACCCAAGAATCTTTTGTCATAAGAGCCCAGGCGTTTGGGTGCAAGGACAAGCACTCCCGACTGCCTCCAGAGGTGAGCAATAAGGCAACCTTCAGGAGCAGTGAAAGTGTCTATCTGGAAAGGAATCTTGGAAACCCTGGTTTTGTGTCCCCCACTGCAAGGATGGCATCTTCCATTCACACTCTTCCTTCTGCCACTAGAGGAATTGTCCCTGCATGAATCCTGGAAAGAACCCTGGGATTTCCCAAACTAGATTTTCATGCCCTCTCTAATTCTGGGTGAAAGATCGCTGAGGGGTAGAAAAGTGAATCCCTACAACAGACAGGGTGTTTCCTTCATGCTCATACTGGGAAAGAGTTTCTTTAACACAAGGGTCAAAACAAGGATGTTCCATCAAAAGGAGCACTGATGAAAGAAGACTTGAAAGGCTCCTCAATGTCGCACAACTACAACCAAGCATGTCTCCGTACAGCAGTAGCTGAACTGGCAGCCCAGGAGGTAGCTCCTCAGCAAGGAGCATCAACCTCATGGACACAATGGAAATAGATAAGTGGCCAGCTGTGAGGGTATCTTTTATAACTCTCCACAGAAAAGAACTCCAAGAGTAATTTGGCAAACACCTTGGATTATACCCTCTGCACCCTTGTAAACTGCTCCAAATAATTCGGGGACCTCAAGGCAAAGGTTGCTGAAGCAAATATGCCCTTTCCAAATCTGTCCTTATGCCCTCAACTCTCCAATTAGGGGCATGGACAGAGGAGCTCTGCACAGCTAGCGCCTTCTTTGTGGCTACCATCACAACCATAGCATGGCTACCACCACAACCATAGCATGAACAAGGACTCCTTTGATCCAATAGGGATGTGTTTTTTGGAGGTACCAAAATCTTGTTTCGACAACGGGGGATTGGTTTGACAGAATCCAGTTCCTTCCATGCCTGACAAGAGACTAGGTCAAAAAGCTCATCAACCAGGGGAGTCATCCAAGATGTAAATGGGTCAGAATCAAAAGCTTCCAAGAATACTGACTCCTCTAGGGAAGGAGCATCGGAGGATCGATCACCCTTCTGCTTAAGTATCTCCAAAATCTCTCCAAATAAGACATCATCAAGTAGTGATCTGTGGGACCCTTCCCCTTTGTCAAAGTCGGTATCCTCTGTGAGCAATTCCAAAGGGGAATCTTGCGGGCCTCCTTTTGCTTGTTCTCTTGCGAGGAACCTCCACAGAGGGATGCTCTGGGGAGGTATCCGAAGAGAGGGGACGTTCCTCTAAGGAAACTGTCTGGACACTAGCTGGTACTGGCTGTCCCTGTGGAATAGGTTTGACAGGTTCAGAACGCAGAAGAGTGCACAAAATGAACAGGCAAAGTCAGAAAAATATCACACTTTCATAAACAAAAATCAAAAAATTAAGCACTTTCGTCCCACACAGGGGACTTCATCAGAATACAAATCCAAAAATATCACTTTCTTATATAGCATTCATTTCCATGTTTTTAAAAAAATCTTAAAGGAACATACACTAATTCCTAATGGGTTGCAGAAAAATCTTTAACCAATATATAATAAATAACAATACTTATTCTTTGAAATTGTTACAAAAATGCTACACATGAAATAAAAACTTCCATCTCGATATAAAATAATTCATCATTAAAAATAATTTATCCTGAAATTCTACATGCCAAACATATAAGGGAATGCTGTGACTCCATCGTTTAAAAAACATTTTATAATTAATTAGCTTTAATTAACTTAATTATAAAAACACTTGCTTTATAATTTCGTAGTTCTTACCTTAAGTACTGCAAAGTTATACTTTTGTTTAACCCAGGCTGTATAGCTGCATTTTATCTAAGTTGCCAGATTAATTCTTTATATTCCAAAATATTATCCCATTCACCAACCGTATGTTTTTTTTCTTACCTAGGGGAATGTTCACAGTATTTACTTTTGCTACCTCGAATTCGAACTCTGCAATTCTGGAAGTGATTTCCCCTTTAAGGTGAGATGTTAAGGCAAGGGCAGTCAGCAAAACCCTAAAGCCAATTAAATGACTGGCAATGCCAGCAAACTAAAATGCATTCCCCTAAAGTGGGAGCCAGTGCCATGTCTCATTTCCTCTATTCCTCTGTTCATGTCTGTTTTTTTTCAGGTAGGAAGTACATTAAGAAAAAAAAAAAAAAAAAGAGAGAAAGTACAATTGTTTAAGAACTTAAAGAATAGCTGTGTAAAACAAACATCAGAACAACAGAACATCCGGCCAGTATACAACAGCTTTAAGCTACTGCAAGTATGTGGGGCGTCGCATGTATTTTCTGTCAACATCAGCCATAAAAGATGTCTGCATGTACAATCCTCAGAACTAAAATGCCCATGAGGAACACCAGAGCTAAGGATTAAATAAGTCATCCAAGGAAGGAACAAGATGCAGGGGGAAGGCGGGAGGGATAGAATACTGCAATATAGAAGAGGAGGACATCTATGGTTATGGTAAGATTTTACACAACTATTCTATGTCCTCCTAGTCAACATTGCAGTATTCTTTACATATGGAAAAATGCCGAAGCTTAGTAGGAGCCTTCGGAGGCAGAAGGAGCAGAGGAACTATACAGTGTATGACTTTTACAAAGCCATAGAGAATGGCTCTTGCAAACCCTGCTCTAGATCTAGAAATGGTATTCAACTTGTAATGTTTGGTGAAAGTGTGCATAGACGACCATGTAGCAGCCTCCAGAACAGAATTAGTGTCCAGGCCTTTAAAGAAAGCACGTGAGAAAGCCACAGATCTAGTAGAATTAGTTCTAACTAATAGAGACTTACCGTGGAAATCATAAAACACAATAGCCTTGGAAATCCAAGAAGAAATCGTGCGTTTACAAATGTGTAAACCCAGAGCCCTCGGATGGAAAGACACAAAGAGCTTATTTGATTTATTGACAGCTTTAGTTTTATCTAGGTAGAATCTGAGTTGCCTATGAACATCCAAGGTATGCAGAATCGTTTTACTGGAGAACAGAGGAGAAGAGAAAAAAGTGGGCAAATGGAAAGATTAAGAAACACATCATTCACCATCTTAAGTAAAAAAAGACTGGTTCACACAAACACTTGTCTTTGTGGAAAACCAAGAAAGGTGGGGATGCCATCAAAGTCTGAATCTCCAAAACCTTCCTGGCAGAGGTCAAGGCTACCAGAACCACTGTCTTCCAAGTATAAAACTTTAAAGAAGCAGAAGCTGCAGGCTCAAAAGGGTTCTTTAGCATTAGAGTTAACTTCTCTAAGACATAATTCTGATCCCAAAGAGGTGGAACTGTTTTCCTGGGGGGGTTAATATGTAGGTCACATTTGAGAAAAAGCTTTACCTCCTACCTGGATGCTACACCTGGAGATAACGGCAGAGAAGTAGAAATACCAGAACAGTGAATTTTTACCGAGGAGTATGACAAGCCACTGTTAAGTAATTCCCACAAAAAAGAAAGAACTACTGGAATGTCCACTGAAAATGGATCTAGACTTCAAGAAAGGCCCCAGATAGAAAATCTCCTCGATTTGGAAATGTAAGACATTCTAGTATTGGGTTTCCCTGCCTTCTGCAAAACAAAAACCACATCCTGTGAAAAAAGTTGCCTAAAAGGAATCAAAAGTTGATCACCCAACCAAGGTCATTTGCAAGGTTGACAGATGTGGATGAAGCAAGGATCCCTTGCCTTGTGTGAGCAGGTCCACTGGTGAGGTATCTTGTGATGATGGCTCTTGGCTAAATGTAGAAGAGGGAACCAGTGCTGTCTTAACCAAAAGGGATTCACAAGCAAGATTTTGGACTTGTCCTTCTGAATTTTCAACAGACCTTTCTGAATGAGATGGAAGGGTTGAATGCATAAAGAAATACATCCTTTCATGAAAAGGATAGGGTGCCCACCTTCCAAGTCAGAGGATGTGGGGAGTCTGACAAAAAAAAAAGAAAGTTGTCTGTTCAGAGGGGAGGTAAATAAATCCAAACGAGGGGTAACCCACTGGTGGACCAAGTCCAGAAACACATTTATTATTTATTATTATTTATTTTACATTTGTTAACCGGGATGGTCCGACTGGATACATGTCCTTTTTCAGCGGAGGCCCGGGGAGAAAAGCTCCAGGGTTACATTGATAATTAGGTACAGTAAATGAGCTGAAAGAACTTAACAAAAACATAGGCTATTTACATACAAGTACAAGACTGCCATTACTATTTCTGAGATTACTACAAATGTAACATTAATAACATATTAGCAAGGACGGTAGGCAGTATAATGACAGAGTTAGACAGGATACATATTTCTTTATCACAGTATACAAAGTACTTATCATCTTAGCTAGTTGTTTATGTTTTAGTTAATGGCACAGAGCTAGTCTGGGTTTGAGCAAGGACATAGCCAGTGTGACTTGACGTGGAGTTTTAGACTATTTTTGAATTGACTTAGAGAAGTTGCAAGCGTGATGTTATTTGGGAGAAAGTTCCATATTTTACCAGTGGTGTTGGCAAATAGCGTCACCACCTAGGTTGAGAGATTTAGTTGTTTGGACAAGGAGTCTGTTTGCTGAGCGAAGGCAGCTTAGATTGGAGTAGGGAGTCATTAAGTTTTTTAGTGCTGGGGTATTCTCAGGTTGTTTAAGGATTTTGAAGGCCTCTATGAGTTGGGACTGGTGAAGAAGGTGTGGGAATTCTATCCATCCAAGCTTTTTCAGGTTAGTACAGTGGTGTGTTCTGTAGGGTAGGCTTGTAACGAACCTGGCAATGTGATTATAGCAGGATGAGAGCTTGGCCAGATCAGATTTGTTAAGGTGAGTGAGGACAGGAGAGGCATATAGTAGGGTAGAGAGAAGGTGTGAACGGGCTGTGGCTGCCCTGGCATTCGGGTAAGGAAGGCTTTAATTCTATATAGGGTCCCAAGTTTCTTGTTGACTGACTTAATGGCTTGGTTGATATGTATATCAAATCTGAGTTTATTGTCAATGTTTACTCCTAATAGCTTTGTACAGGTGTCTGGGGAGATGATGGTCCCATTATTGGATTTTATAGTGAAGTTTTCAGTCGGAGATCTATTGGTTGGGTAGAAGAGAAGTAACTTGGTTTTGTTTGGATTTAAGATCAGGAGATGGTTGGCAAGCCAGTTTTCGACTTTGGTGAAGCTATGTTGGGTGGTAGTTAGTAGATTTGCAAGAGAGGCATTGGAACATATTATAGTCGAGTCATCTGCATATTGAATGCAGGTGGCTTCAGGGATGACTGTTTGGATGTCGCTTATGAAGACTGAAAAGAGGAGAGGTCCTAATATGGAACCTTGAGGAACTCCTATGGTATTTGGTAGTAGGCAGGAGAGCTTGTTTTGCCACATTACTGCTTGTTGTCTCCCAGTGAGGTAAGCTTGAAACCAGTCAAGGGCTGGAGTATCTAGATACAGGGTTTTTAAAGTATATAGAAGTAACTGATGGTTTACCATATCGAAGGCTTTCGATAGGTCCAGGAAGAGAGCGGAGGATATTTTTTTATTATTCTGGTTAAGATTAATGTTTTCAGTAAAAGAGAGGAGGGCAGTGGTTGTACTATGATGGGGTCTGAATCCATGTTGAGAGTCTGTGAGTAGTTTATTTTGGGTTAGATAGAGCATTAGTTGGTTGTGCATGCACTTTTCCATAATTTTGGCAAGTGGTGATATAGTATGGCTATAGGTCTATAGTTGGATAGTTCTGTGGATGAACCTCCTTTGTGGAGTGGAATAACATAGGATATTTTCAAAATTGAGGGGATTGAGGCCTCGGTTATGGTTCTGTTAATTAGGATTGAGATAGGGTAGGCTATGACATTTGCAGCAATTTGCAGGTATTCAGCCGGCAGAAGATTGGCTGAAAGGGTGATTGGCTTCAGTTTTTTCAAAAGGGATCTGATAAAGGATGTGGACACTGGCTGGAAGTTAAAAGAGAGTGGTGAGTCGGGTATAGTGTTTATAGAAGTGTGGGGAGGAGAAAGTTGGTTAGCTAATGACTGGATGGTTTCTGAATGAATTGGCTATATCTTCTTGGCTCTTGTCAGATAATGTTCCTGGGGTCGGAGTAGTGGATTTGCCTGGTTGGAGAAGTTTATTTATGCCTGCCCAGTACTTTTGAGGGTTATTCTGATGTTTATGTTGCAGATTGTAGAAGTAATTTTTCTTATCTAGTATGATGGCTTTTTTAGTCTCATTTCTAAGTTGTTGGAATTTGATACGATCTAGGGGTAGTTTGGTAGTGCGCCATTTATCCCACGCTTTGTCTCTAGTTATTTTGGTTTTGGTGTCTGTTGTTAGCCAGGGTGCTCGTTGAGTTTTAATTCTTATTGAGCGTTTAGGGGCATGCGAGTCAAGTATAGTAAGGAATGAATTGTTAAATGATGACACTGCCTCATCAAGGGGAAGGAACTTTAGTTTTGTCCAGTTACATGATTTGAGTTCAAGTTGAAATTTAGTTGGGTCAAAGTTTTTCTTGGATCTGATAGACCTATAAATAGGTAAGCTTGTACAATTAATTTTGTCTTTCATGATGTATATGAGCAGGTGATCACTAAGATCATTAGGGAGAGTTCCAGACATATAGTTCTGGGGATGACTGTTGGTGAGTATCCAGTCTAGTATACTCTCTTTTTGGTTATTGTTACCAAAATTCATACTTAACATCCATGTTAAGTATCCATTCATGAAACTGCATCATGGACCTGCTTAAGGTGTCTGCCACAATGTTTTGAGCAGAAGGAATGCAAGTCACAAGAAGAGTCACCTTGTACCTAACTACCAATTCCCTGAGAGCTAGCCTGCAAAGAAAGTAAGATCTGGTCCCCACCTGTCTATGTACCACAAAACAGCAGTGTTGTCTGTAAAAATTTTCAGAGGACCTGGTTGAAAGTGAGGATGAAAGTCCTGCAAAGCCAGAATCAAAGCCCTCATTTCCCTGATGTTGATGTGTTCCCTCCTTTGAGATGGAGACCAAAGGCACTCCACCTTTCTGGAAGCAAAAGCTGCCCCCCAGCCTGTGTCTGAGGCATCTGTGAATAGATGTTGAAACGACTTGGGTCAGAAGACGACGACCTGGATTCAGAATAAGCTGCTGAATCCACCAGAGCTTTGTTTTTAGGCAGGGGAGGAGAGGAAACAGAACCTCGAGAGGGTGAGCATGCTGTGAACAGGTTTGCCTTTAGGAACCACTGAAATTTCCTCATGAGAAGCAATGCGAAGTGCAACATGGAAATTGTGGAAGCTATGAACCCAAGAAGTCTTAGAAACTCCCTGGCCAAAATGGAAGGGAGAGGCAGAAGGCTTTCCAGAAAGGCAATCAGAGACTGAACCTTGTCTGTGGGAAGAAAAATCATAAGGTCTGTCCCGAACCTGCACCCTAAAAAGATGTGATCCCGAGATGGAGTCAGAGGATTTTTTTTTAAATTTATCATGAACTCTACACTTTAAAGGAGATAAATGCCAACCTGAAGGTTTTGAGACAACTGTTCGGACTGAGGAGCCAAAAAACGATTGTCCAGGTATGGATATACCTGAATTCCCAAGACTCTCAAGAAGGCAATCACAGGGGCCAAAGCACTTCGTGAAAACCCATGGAGCAGTGAAAAGACTAAAACGCAATGCAAAGAACTGAGTGCCCAAAGAACCCACTGAGAAACAGAAATTTTCTGTACAGAAGATGAATGGATACCTGTAAATAAGCATCGTTGATGTCTAGACAGGCCGTGTCAGACCGAGGAGAAATAAGAGGAAAAGGTTTGTAAAGACAGCATACGGAAAAATAGCATGTCCAGGAAAGTGTTCAAGTGGGAAAGGTCTAGAACTGGTCTCCAAGGACTATCCTTTCTTGAAACCAAAAACATTCTTGAGTAAAACCTCTGCCTCTCTGGTCCACTGGCACACTGAATTGTGCCTTGAGAAAGTAGCTAAGACAGGACCTCTGCAAACAATCAGTTGACTTAAAGGGGGCTGTGGGATTCCCATGAAAGGAGGAAGAGTCTTCCAAATCATAAAGTACTCTTGTTGGATAATAAACAGAACCCAAGAATCCAGAGTGATCCTTGCCCAAACTGGAGGAAAGAAGGGGGGGGGGGGTAGAGTATGGCTTGGAAGAGACTGCTAGTAGACACAGAGAACAGGGACTGGCTTGAAAAGGCTGCTAGAGTACAGGGAACTGAAGCAGAAGGTTTGGATTGTGGAGGCCAGCTAACAGATTTTTTAGATCTGGAAGCAGAAGCAGTGGCATAAGACAAGCGAACAAGTCTCCCACGAAAAGAAGTTTGGACAGGGAAGTTCCTATGAAACTTAGGAACAGGGGAAAATGAACAGGTGCTTCAAATCTTGAAGGTCCTTCCCTATCTCTTAAAGAGTCTTAAGTCTGCAACTGCAAAACAAAATAGAGCTCACTTATCCAAAGGAGCACCTAGCAATTTAGCTTTAATATCATCGGGGTAATGGCTGAAGTCTCAACCAGGAGTGTCTCCTAAGCACAGAAGCTGAAACAGTGGCTAAGGATGATGCCTCAACACCATCACAACTGTACTTAATGGAATGTCTAGCTACTTGTGAAGAGGAAGCCAAGACGGACAAAACCTGCATTTTAAATCTCAGAGTCTGGTAGATGAGCAAGAGCTTGAGAAGCCTGGGAAAGCAGAGCCAAGGAATACCTACACATAAGAGTTTGGTAATTCATTGCTCTGACAGAGTTGAAGATGAATAAGCTTTTTAACCCAGTTGCTCTAGAATCTTGCTCTCCTTATCCGCATGTAAAAGTTTAGCAGAAGGAGACAGTTGTGAAGATTTATCAGTAGCTATACAAACAACTGTGGATCAGCAGAGGGACACAGAGAAACTTACAACCATCAGGCACATTGTAAAATCTATCTAGCCTCTTGGAGGCAGGGGGCTGAGAATCTGGAGTCTTAGAAGAGGAGGCAAAAGCATCCAGGAAAGCTGGAAGGACTAGAGGCACTGCAGAAAGAGAGGGAACCTCCACTTGCAAAAGGTCATAACACCTTTTTGGTTATTCAGAAATCTGGGAACAATTCACTACAAAAAACAGTTCCAACTGAAGATGGTAACTTAAAATAAAACACACCAAAAAAACACCAGCAAACTCAGCACTTCAAGGGAAAAATAAAAAAAAAGTTTCCACGAAATAGCATAAGCACAATTTTATTTCCGCTTTCATTCAAACAAGGACTTCAGAAAAATTCAACCATAAAACTTGGAAACATTTAAAAGAATAACCATTCAATAGCAATCAAATACCAATCAAGTAATAAAACACCAATTAAGGTAGAGACCTAAAAAAATATTCATTTTTAAACAGCTTTAACTTTCTAGCTCTCAAAAAACATTTGATGTTAACATTTTCATTAAGGCCAGGCGCCTTATCAGCCCCAAGTTTGAGTTGCTACAATATTTCCTTTAGCTCAATTTTACTCTTAAAATATCTCCTTTTCAAATTAAAAGGAACTACTACTTCAACAGCAAAAAGAAATGATTTAAAGTTAGTACAAATCTGTGAATGTTCATAACGAGCATTGGTTTCATCTTTAGATTTTATAGCATAAAGATGTTCCTCAACTCTCACATCTAAACTCCTAGAAGTCATGCCTATATAATAGCCATGGTAACTGGAGTATACACCAACATAAAGTACAGTTGTGTACACATAACATAAATGTAGATGTTCGAGTGTATTCACTATTGCGGTCATCACATTTGGGTTATCTGCCTGAATACCAGAGTCTTCGGATTTCTGCATTGGATGCTGTCACTTCTTCCATGACATCAGGTCGTCAGGGGTATAAAACACGCAGCCGGCACCATCACATCAGTTTTTCTTGGTCCAGATGTCAGGTGCCCCCACAATAGGAAGCAATTATATGGTATGGAACCCCCAGCAAAAAGCAAATACACAAAATATAATATATATATATATATATATATATATATATATATATATATATATATATATATATATATATATATATATATTTTTTTTTGTTAAATATTTTTTTTTCCTTTACATTTGTTGACCTGGTCCAACTGGATATATTCCCATTTTCAGTAGAGGCCTGGGGAGAAAAGCTCCACATATAAACCACCACACAAAAAAATGTTTATAATAAACAAGAAAGGTATTACAGTTTAAATTATGGGAAGACTATGCGACACACTACAATAATACATCATACACCTACAGATCATTTTACAGTATGAATATCTAGGGCAACCCAAAGACATTATTAGAATACATTTAAATCCTTGGTTATTCTAGTTTACTCCAGACAGTTACTATTTCCAAATGGCTATACAGTAACAGTAGAAAAAGGAAGAGGTATAAAGAAAATGGCAGGAATACTACCTTCAGAGTACATTCATAGCCAAGTAGAAAAGATATCTAATTGTTGCCTAAGTGGCAGACATAACTTATAGGTGCTACTAATTCAGAGGAGTAGACAGGAAAGAGTGGAGGAAAGTAGGAAGACAAAAGATGACAGAGAGAAATCCAGAGGATCAGTCTGGGTAACAGCAAGGGCATAGCCAGTGAGTTTTAAGGTGTTTCTTAAGACTTTGTTTAAAGAGAGGAAGGGATGGAAGTGAGGTTAGGTCAGATGGCAAGAGGTTCCATTGTTTTTCAGCGATATTGGAGAACAGTTAGTCCCCAGCTAAGTTGTTAGACTTGGTGGTACTGGCTAGAAGTTTATTGGAGGAGCGTAAGGAATCAAGATTCCTATAGGGTGCTATAAGGTTGTTGAGTATTGGTGTATTGTTAGGTTGGTAAAAAATCTTATGAACAATGGTAAGTTGGGAAAGTGTCAGAATGTTTTTTAGTTCGAGACAGTCTAGCGGGTGAAAGTTAAGACAGTGGTGAGTTCTATATGGGTTTCCAGTAGCAAATCTAGCAATACTATTATTGGAGTTGGCTAGTTTGGTAAGATTATTTTTTTTTTAGATTAGTGTATATGGGTGCTGCATACAGAAGAGTTAAAATTAGATAGGAGTGGGCAATAGTCATTCTGGCTGTTGGAGTTAAGAAAGGTTTTATCCTATATAGGGAGCCCAGTTTTTTATTAACAGTTTTAATGGTGTTATTAATGTGATAGTCAAAGGTGAGGTTATTATCAATTGTAATTCCTAATAGTTTGGTGGAAGAGTCGGGGGATATAAGGGTGCCATTATTGGACTGAATGGAGAAATCTATGGGGGAGGACTTACTGTTTGTTGTAAACAGTAGTAGCTTGGCCTTTTTGGTGTTCAAAAGAAGGCACCATTTCGAGAACCATGCCTCTACTGTGTTGAAAGCTGTCTGGGTTAAAAGACTGAAGTTCAGATATAGAGTTGGCAGATCATATGATAGTAGAATCATCAGCATATTGTATACAGGTGGTTTGAGGAAAAGCTATTTGAAGGTCATTGATGAATAATGAGAAAAGAAAAGGACCAAGAATGGAGCCCTGATGGACTCCCAGGGAGATAGGAAGGGGAGATGATAGTTGATTCTCCCAAAGAACGGCTTGGTGTCTATTACTAAGGTAAGACTTGAACCAGAGAATTGCTTTGGCATCAAGAGAGAGGGATGACAGAGTGTTTGATTAACAGATGGTTAACCATATCAACGGCTTTAGACAGGTCGAGGAAGAGTGCTGATGAGAGGCTGCTATTACGGTTATTATTAATGGTGTTGGTGAAGGATAGGAGAGCTGAGGTGGTACTATGAAAAGGCCTGAAGCCATGCTGACAGTTTGCTAGAATGTTATGTTGAAGTAAGTAGTCCATTAGCTGATGGTGAATGCATTTTTTCCATAACCTTGGCTAATGTAGAAAGGAGAGCTATAGGCTTGTAGTTAAAATAGTCATTAGAGTTACCTCCTTTGTGTAAGGGAATAATGTGGGAGATTTTCCAGATATCTGGAATGGTTCCTTCAGTTATGGTATGGTTTTTCAGGATGGATATAGGATAGGCGACTACTTTAGCTGCTTGCTGTAGGTATTCAGACGGTAACTTATCGGCAGACGGGGTGCAAGGCTTAAGTTTGTGGACAAGTTTTTGGATGTAAGAGGTAGAGATGGGTTGTAGTTGGAATGTTGGCCGAGTATGAGGTGAGGAGTTAGGTAGATCTGAGTTATCTATAGCTAGTTGACTGGCTAGAGTTTGTATGGTGTCTGTGAAGAAAGTATTAAAGGCATTGGCAGTTTGATGGGAGGTATTGTTTTCTGACCCTACAGGGGAAGGAGTGCTAGAGTGGCCTGGACGAAGGAGGTTATTCAAGCTTGCCCAGAATTTTTATGTATTATTGTGGTGAATTTGCTGCAGCTTGCAATAGTAGCTTTTTTGTCAGAGAGAATAGCTTTTTTGTAGCATTTCTGAACTGTCTAAAGATTTGTTGATCTGAGGTATTTCTGGTTGCTCTCCACTTAGCCCAGGATTTATTTTTAAGCAATATTTTTTGCCTGGTATCTTTTGAGAGCCAGGGGGCTGGTTTGGATTTTGTTTTAATAGATCGTTTAGGTGCATGCCTGTCGAGGATTGTTGAGAATGTGTTATTGAAATATATAATAGCTTCTTCAAGAGGGAGAGTTTTTAGAGGGTTCCAGTCACAGGCACTAAGTTCCATTTGAAATAATACAGGCTGAAAGTTTTTCTTGGCTCGATAAGTCCTATAGTTGGGGGCACTGGTAATGTCATTCTTTTGTCTTATGATGTAAGTAAGCATGTGATGACTTACATCATCAGACAAGGTCCCTACTTTAGAATTATGATCTTGTTTATTGATTAGTATCCAGTTTAGTATAGTTTCTTTATTATTTGGTTTGTTAATTCTAGTGGTGGTGGTGATAGTTTGGTTAAAGCCATGCAGATTAATATGAGACGGATTATCTGTATTGATACTATTCCAGTCAGTATTGAAATCTCCCAGAATAATAGTTTCTTGTGGGAAAGTAGTAGATATCCAGCATAGGGTATCCTCTATTGTAGTAATGTTATTACCTGGGCTGGGGGTAGGTAGTTACAGATTATGTAAAGTGCTTTGGTGGGATTGAGCTGAAATCTAGTGATTAAGAGTTCAAATTTACTACTTTCAGGTGGGTTATAAGGTATAGAGGAGATGTGTAGTTCATTTCTAAACAGTAAGGCTACTCCTCCTCCTTTGCATTTTACTCTGTCGTGTCTCAGTATATTATACCCTGGGAGGATTATTTCATTATCCTTAGTTGCGGGTTTTAACCAGGTTTCTGTAAGACAGAGGATATCAAAGGAGTGAATATCCAGAAAGGCATGGAGATGGGCAACTTTGTTGTTAATACTGCGGATATTGAGATGACCTGTTAGTAAGAAGTTAGAGAGACTGGTCTGGGTAGTAAGGGTATTGGGAGAGGTACTAAGAATTGGTGAAGTAGAGAGATTAGAAGGGCCTGGGTTAGGGTGGATGTCACCATCTTTTAAGGTGGGAGATTTTAGTGCAGAAAGAGGGTTAGAATTAAGGCTAGGTAGATATTTCAATTTTTTTATTGTGGGGTGGTTTAAATTCACAGGTGTAAGTCGATAATATTTAGGCAGCAAGTAGCAGGAAGTGGAAGTGATATTTATTTGGGGGATGGGTAAGGGCATTGTTCTATATAGATGTTTGTTTAGGAGAGTAGTTGAGGTAGTAGTAATTCACCTTTTCAAAAGAGGTGAGGAGATAGGTAGTGGTGAGGATAGGTATAAGAGTGGCTAAGAGTATTTCCAAGGATAGGATAGTTTTAGTTGTTGTAGACATATTACTTAGTAAATGTGAACTGTTTCTGCTAGGTAGGGCTAGGATGCAATAGTATCAGATAAGAAGTTAAGATAGGGTAGTCGAGAAGAGTAATGCTACAAGTAGAGGAGTTTTCTTTTAGTATATAGATAGGGGAGGGTAGTAACGAAAAAGAAATTGGAAGGCTAAAGAAGTTGTATAATGCTAAGGTAGGGTAGAAGTGATGAAAATCTTGTATGGGTAAAGAAGTTGTTTAGGTAGTGAAGAGTTAAGGTAGGGTAGTAAAGAAGAAAAATGCTAAGGGTGGAGAGGCTGATTAAAGTAGTATAGGTAGGGGTAGTATGAGACAGAGTACTGGAAAACTATAAAAGGATGGGTGTGGCTTAGCTTGAGTCTTGGATAGGTTGGATAGGAGAGAGGGTGTGGTTTAGGCAGTATAAGGCTAGGACCAGTGGGAATTGGGGGTAGGGGATATATACATACATATATATATATATATATATATATATATACATACATATATATACATACATATATATATATATATACATACATATATATACATATACATACAAACACACACACACCAAACAAGAAGGAAAGGTCAGGGACCTGGAGGGAGGGTAACCAAAACTGCAACAGTGAATACACTAACACCTACATGTATGGTAAGTGTACACAACTGTACTATGTTCTTCGTCTTTCACTGTTGCAGTCATCACATTTGGGTTGATTCCCAAAGCTAAGGAAGGGTGGAGGCAGTTAAAGAACTTTAGGGCTAGCAATCAGGCCCTGTAAGACTGCTGTGGCAAATCCAGCTCTGGATTTAGAAAATATAGGCAGATGGTAATGCTTGGTGAAAGTATGTACAGAGCTCCAGGTAGCAGCTTCCAGGATTTCCCTAGTAGGGACTCCTCTGAGAAATGCCGCAGAGGTAGATGCAGCCCTGGTGGAATGTGATCTTATCCCCTGTGGGGTAGGTTTTCCATGGTGCTTGTAGCACAAATGGATGCAATGGGCTATCCATTTGGAAATGGTTTGCTTTGAAATGGCCTTTCCCTTTGCTCCTGCAGAAAAGCTAACAAGCAGCTGGTCAGATTTTCGGAGAGGCTTAGTTCTGTCCAAATAGAATCTAAGCTGTCTGTGCCCATTCAGAGAATGCAGTATCCTTTTCCCTTTATTTTGAGCATTATGGAAAAAAGTAGGCAAATGAATGGACTGGTTTAGAGCTACACTGGACACCACCTTGGGCATAAAGGATGGATTAGTCCTGAGGGAAACCCTGTCCGCATTGAAGATAATGAAGGGTTCCACAGCCATGAGGGCCTGCAGTTCAGACACTCTTCTTGCTGAAGTGATGGCAAGAAGTAAGGCTGTTTTCCAAGACAGGAATTTCAACTCTGCTGTAGCAGCTAGTTCAAAGGGGGGAAGAGTGAGTTTTTCCAATACAAAGTTAAGGTTCCAGGCTGGAGTGGGAGCACTCCTTGGGGGGTCTTAAATGTTTTGCCCCCATAAGGAATTGTTTTAGCAGGTGATGAGAGAAGAGGGGTGGCTCAGTATTATAATGTGCTGAAATGGCAGTGGCATGAATTTTAACTGAAGAGAAGGATAGGCCCCTGTGGAGCATTTGTTGAATAATCTAGAATATGAGGTAAGATGGACACTGTTGTGCCCATCCCCTGAGCCTGGCTCCAGGAACAGAATCTTTTCCACTTTTCTGAATATTTTTTTCTAGTGCTAGGTCTCCTTGCCTCAAAAATGACATCCAGCACCTGCTTACTGAGGGTTGCTAGAGGTGAGCTAGGGAATTAGCCAGGCTGCAAGGTTCATGGTTTGAAGCTGAGGGTGCAGAATCTGGCCCACCTGCTGGGACAGCAGGAAAGGGGTCTGAGGTAGGTGCCATGGTTGTAGCACTGTCAGACTGCACAAAAGGGGGTACCAGGGCTGGCGTGGCCAGTCTGGGGCAATCAGTATTGTCCTTGGCTTGTCCTGTTTGATCTTTAGTAGAACCTTCGAGAGGAGAGGCAGGGGAGGAAATGCATAAATTGAGAGGCTTTCCCAGGTAAAGGACAGGGCATCCACTTTCCAAGCTTGACTGTGGGAGTTCTGGTGCAGAATTTGTTTAATTGGTAGTTCTGAGCGGAGGCAAACAGGTCTACGTCCTGTGTCCCCCATTTGTTCCTCAAGAGCTTGAATACTTTGGGTTCCAGTTTCCATCCGTGTGGGTCCATGGGATTTCTGCTTGAGTCATCTGCCAGTGAAGTTTGCCTGGCAGGAATTGAGCTTGCAGCTTCACTTGGTAGCTCAAGGCTGTGTTCCACAGAGCCATGGCTAGTCTGCAGAGTGGGTAGGAATGGGTTTCCCCCCTGCTTGTTTATGTACCACAACTGTGGTGTTGTTGGTCTTTACCAATAGCTGTCCTGGAAGAATAAGGTCTTTGAAGGCTGTCAGAGCATTCTGTACAGCTAACATTTCTTTTTGATTGATATGCAGGTGCATCTCTATTGGGTTCCATTTTTCCTGAATACACTGCCCTGCCATGTGAGCCCACCATGCATAATCTGACGAGTCTGTTAGGGTTTGAGCAGCAGGGGGTAGAGTGAAATGGAATCCCTTGTTGTGGTAGCAGGCTTCTGCCCACCAAAGGAACTCTGTCCTTAGACAAGGAATGACAGGAATCATTGTTTCCAGGTCCTGAGAATGTTGACACCACAGACTTTTTACGTACCATTGAAGTTTCCTCATGTGCAGTCTTGCATATGGAATTAGAATGCAAATAGTCATGAACCCCAGGGCTTGCAGGACTTTCCTTGCCAACAGCTGGCTTTGTGTGTCCAGTAGGTTGTCAAATAAACTTGTTTCTCGGGAGTGAGGAATGCCATCTGTGAAGTTTTCAAGCTTGCTCCCAGGAGTACAATCTGTTGGCAGGGTACTAGCTGTGATTTCTTCTTGTTGGCGGTGTACCCAAGTGAGGTTAGAAGTCTTTTTACAAAAGCCAGGTATTGTAATAACAAGTCCTGACTTTCTGCCTGAATCAGGCAGTCGTCCAAGTATGGGTAAATCTGAATATTTCTCTGCTTGCAAAAAGCAATGGCTGGAGCTAGGCACTTTGTGAATACTCTGGACGCAGTAGATAAGCCAAAGGGACGTGCAGAGAACTGATGGTGCATGGAGCCCACCCTGAAATGTAAGTATTGTCTGCAGGATTCCCTTACTGGGATGTGCAGGTAAAACTTCTTTTAAGTCTAGGCTTGCCAGCCAGGCATCCTTGGCTAGCATAGGAAGAAGCTGTTGAAGAGTTAGCATTCTGAATTTTGGAACCACCAGAAAGGTGTTGAGAATAGAAAGGTCCAGGATAGGACGCCAGTATTTTTCTTTTCTGGGAACCAGGAACAGTCTTGAATAAAAACATTGTGCCCTTTGTTCTGCTGGGACAGGTTGAATAGCCCTGACACGGAGGAGAGCCCTTGTTTTTGGGCATCTGTCCACTGATTTGGGGGGAGGTCTGGCCATCTACTTGGGGTTAGAAGTGAGTGGAAGTGGAATCTGTACCCTAGGGAAACTGTTTAAAAGCAATTTGTCCTGGGTAATGAGTTCCCATTTTTTTGCATGCAGGGTGAGATTTCCTTCTAAGGGAGCAAGTAGAGGAGCAGGGCTTGGAAGAATTAAGGTTAAGTCATTGTGCCATTTTTCCATGGGGGGGTGGCTTACTACTCCCTGTTTTGGAAGTGAGAGCCCCCCACTGCTTAGATCTGTGCATAGACTGAGACTGAAGTCTTGGTGGTCTGCTGCTCCTGGGTTTGGACTGAGAAGAACTGGAAGGGACTGGAAAGGACCAGTTCTTTGAAGGCCAATGCCTACTGAATCTAGGAGGCTGTACTTGTAAGAAATCTAACAGTTTGCATAGATTTTTATTTTTCCTCCATCCTTTTGAGGACTACTTCTGCTTTGTTGCCAAAAAGTTGGTCTTGGTTTAAGGGTGCATCCAGTAATCTAGCTTTAACATGATCTGGCAAGTTTTGTTTCTTAAGCCAAGCATGCCTTCTAAGTACAGACCCAGTGACAGCAGCCCTGCAAGATGCTTCTAGAGCATCAAAACCCACTGCAAAGTATGTCTGCCAACTTGTTCAGCAGAATGCATTAACACTTGCAAATTTGTGTTCAGCACATTCAGGAATCAACATTATTTTCTGTTTAAGTAGTCTGATAATATGCTGCTGATACTTTCACATATGAAGCTGGCAATTTAAAGCCCTAATGGCCAAAGTAGCAGACGTGTATACCTTCTTACCATCAGTCTAAAGCTCTAGAGTCCCTACCAGAAAGGGATGGAATTTTAGCAGTAGTAGCCTTAATGCCTTTTGGTCCTTGGGAAATGGTCTCTGGATCCACAGTAGGATTCTTGAAGAGGAGTTTCTGAGAGTCAGGTACTCTGTAGTACCCGTCAGGTTTCCTGGCAGCTGTAGGCCAAGTGTCTGGGGTAAGGCTGGATTTGAGGAAAACATCACCTACAATCTGCAGAACAGGAGTGATAGCAAGAAGCCTGTATTGAGGCAAGAGTAAGAATTCCCTAAGTCTCTTTTTGAACTTGGAATAGTCCTGGCTTTCAAAGCGGAAATGCTCCCTAAGAGTATGCAAGGTTTCACCAAAAGAAAAATCCTCCAGAGGGGAAGCAGATTAAATGGAATAGTACAGTTGTGTACACTTACCATAAATGTAGATGTTAGAGTGTATTCACTGTTGCAGTCATTACATTTGGGTAGTCCTGCTGGCAGGTTGCCCTCAGCCGGCCTGAATTTCAAAGTCTTGGGTTCTGCATCAGCTACTGTCGCCCCGTCCTGGACGTCAGGTCGTCAGGGGTATAAAAGCAGCAGCAGACAACCATTTTCTTCAGTTTTTCTTGCCCCAGATGTCAGGTGCCCCCAAAAAGGGTAGCCAAACTTTATATATATATTCAGAAATACACCAATATAAATTTTACCTTCATCTATAAGCAAATACACCACATAGGTAGTATAAATCAGAGAAGGAAAGGTAAGATCCAAGAGAAGAAAGGGGGAAGGCGAGTGGGTAACCTGGACTACAACAGTGAATACACTCGGACATCTACATTTATGGTAAGTGTACACAACTGTACTATGTTCTTCATGTTTCACTGTTGCAGTCATTACATTTGGGTAGAGTCCCAAAGTTATGGTTGGGAGGCTGGAACTAGACAGCAGTAGGAGCGGCTATGAGGCCCTGCAGAACTGCAGTGGCAAAGCCTGCCCTGGATTTAGAGTAGAGTGGCAGATGATAATGCTTTGTAAAGGTGTGCACTGAACTCCAAGTAGCCGCCTCTAAAATGTCTGTGGTTGGTACTCCCCTGAGAAAGGCTGCTGAGGTGGCTGCAGCACTGGTGGAATGAGGCCTAATACCCTTAGGCACTGGCTTGCCATGGTGTAAGTAGCAGAAACGAATGCAGTAGCCTAACCACTTAGAAATAGTCTGCTTTGAGATGGGCTTTCCTTGTGATCCTGCAGCATATGCCACTAGTAATTGCTCTGTCTTCCTGAAAGTTTTGGTTCTGTCCAAGTAGAATCTAAGCTGTGTACGTCCAAAGAATGCAGAATTCTCTCCCCCTTGTTCTGTGGATTTGGGTAAAAGGTTGGCAGACGGATGGCCTGTTTAAGAGCCACACTGGACACTACTTTAGGCATAAATGCTGGGTTTGTCCTCAGGGAGACCGTGTCTGGATGAAAAATGATGAAAGGTTCCACGGCCATGAGCGCCTGTAGCTCTGAAACTCGTCTTGCAGAAGTAATTGCTAAGAGCAGAGCTGTTTTCCAAGATAAAAACTTCATAGCAGCAGTAGCGGCTGGGTCAAAAGGAGGCAGAGTGAGCTTTTCCAAGACATAGTTGAGGTCTCATGCAGGTATTGGTAGTCTCCTTGGGGGCCTTAAATTTTTGGCTCATCTAAGGTACTGCCTCAATAAAGGGTGAAAAAAAAGTGGTGGCTCTGTACTGTAATGAGCCGAAATGGCCGAGGCATGAATTTTAATTGATGAAAAAGATAGGCCTTTGTCCAGTTTCTCAGTTAAGTATTGCAAAATCTGAGGAATATTTGGTACCGCTGTATCAGTTCCTTGTGCCCGGTTCACGGCACAGAATCTCTTCCATTTGCCAGTATAAGACTTTCTAGTACTAGGCCTTCTGGCTTCCAGAATGACATCCATCACAGCTTTACTAAGAGGTGTTTTTATGACTATATTATCCACCATGCTGCCAAGTTTAATTGTCCTGATTTGGCTGTGCATGATCTGATTGTTTTGCTGGGACAGTAGTCGAGGTATCTGAGGTAAGGTCCAAGCTGGGTATAGGGATACGTTTCTTAGTATTGTATACCAATACTGGCGTGGCCAGTCTGGGGCAATCAGTATCATCTTTGGCTTCTCCTGTCTGACATCTAGGAGCAACTTGGCTGGAGGAGAGGTAGTGGAGGAAAGGCATATACTGATAGGTTTTTCCAGTTGAAAGATAGGGCGTCCACTTTCCATGCTTATCTGTGATAAGTCCTTGTGCAGAATCTTTTTAGTTGGTAATTGAGAGGGGAGGCAAATAGATCTATGTCCGGACATCCCCATTTCCTTGTTATCATGCTGAAGACGTGTGGCTCCAGCTTCCACTCGTGGGGATCCATGAGGTTTCTGCTTAGTTTGTCTGCCAGAGTATTTTCCTTTCCTGGCAGGAATTGTGCCTGCAGATGTACTTGGTAAGTCAAAGCTGTGTCCCACAAAGCCATGGCTAGTCTGCAAAGGGGGTAAGAATGTGTGCCCCCCTGCTTGTTTATATACCACATAACCGTGGTGTTGTCTCTGTCTATCAGTAATTGTCCCGGATGAGCTGTCAGGGCATTTTTAACAGCTAGCATCTCTTTTTGATTAATATGTAGATGTATTTGGGTTGAGGACCATGTGCCCTGAATGCATCTTCCTGCCATGTGGGCTCCCCAGGCATAGTCTGACGCATCCTTTGTTAGTGTCTGCCTGGCTGGAGGTAATGTGAATGGCTGTCCCTTGTTCTGGTGACAAGCCTTTGCTCACCATCGAAACTCCTGTTGCAGGCAGGGAATGAGAGTAATGACTGTTTCCAGGCTGTGGCAATGTTGAGTCCAAACGCTTTTTAGGTACCATTGAAGTTTCCTCATATGCAGTCTTGCATATGGAATTAGTAGGATGCAGGATGCCATGAAGCCCAAAGCCTGCAGAATTTTTCTTGCAGATAACTGGGCCTTTGTTGCCAACATTTTGAAATAGATAATCAGTTGCCTTTGTTTGTCTGGCGTGAGATAAGCCATCTAGGCAACTGTATTCAAGCTTGCACCCAGGAATGTTCTCTTGTGAGGGTACTAGTTTTGATTTCTTTTTGTTGACTGTGTACCCTACGTGTTAGAAGTCTTTTGACAAACGCCAGATGTTGAAGAAGAATGTCCTTGTTCTTTGCTTGAATGAGACAGTCGTCCAAGTAAGGATATATTTGTATTCCTCTTTGTCTGCAGAATGCAATTACTGGTGCCAGGCACTTTGTAAAGACCCTGGGTGCAGTAGATAAGCCAAAGGGCAGTGCAGAGATTTGGTAATGCTTTGAACCAGCCTTGAATCTTCGGTATCTTCTGCATGATTGTCTAATTGGAACATGCAGGTATGCCTCTTTTAGGTCTAAAGTCACAAGCCAAGCGTTCTTGCCCAGCATGGGCAGAAGCTGCTGCAAAGTCAACATTTTGAATTTTGGAATATCCAGGAAAGTGTTTAATAGATGGGTCCAGTATCGGCCTCCTGGCCTTGTCCTTTCTGGGTACCAAGAACAGTCTTGAGTAAAATCCTTGCCCTGCTCTTGCTCTAGTACTTGTTGAATGGCCTCCATGTCCGTGAGGGATGACACTTGTTTTTGTGCCTCTGCCCATTGATTTGTTGGCAGATCTGGCCAGCCGTTTGCCTTTGGTAGAGTATGGAAATGGAACTTGTTAGCCTTGTGACACTATGTTTAGAACCCACTTGTCCTGGGTTATGATGTGCCAATTTTGAGCGAAAAGTGCTAATTTTCCCCCTAAGGGTGCTGCCAAAAGGTAAGTGCTTGGTGCAGGCAGGGGGAAGTCATTGGGACTGTTTTCTGTATGTTTGTGACCTATCTTCTCCAGCTTTGGAGGTAGAAGCACCCCCACTGCTTGGGCCTATAAGAACCTTGCGCCTGGGATCTGCCCCCTAGGGCGTCTGGATCTGCCCCTTTGAGGTCTGTCTGACACAGGAAAGGACCAATTTTGTGTAGGCCAGTGTCTACTAAACCTAGGTGGCTGTACTTGTAAAAAATCTTTGACAGTTTGCATAGATTTAGCTTTGTCCTCCATTTTCTTTAACACCTCTTCTGCCTTAACACCAAAGTATCATGCTGTAAAGGTGCATCTAGTAATTTAACTTTAACATGATCAGGCAGATTTTGTTCCTTTAACCAAGCATGCCTCCTAATTACAGAACCCGTAATTGCGACCCTGCAGGAGACCTCCAAAGAATCAAAACCACATTTCAAAGTATGTTTTCCAACTTGTTCTGCTGCATATAATAAATCCTGCATTTCCTTGTTTTCTGCACATTCAGAATTTAACAACATTTTCTGTTTAGAAATTGGCAGTTTAAGGCCCTTATAGCCAAAATTGCCGAGGTGTAGACCTTTTTTCCCCCCATCTATCCAGTGCCCTTGAATCTCTGTCAGAGGGGGTTGGGTTTTCTGCAGTGGAAGCCTTAACTCCCTTTGGACTCTGAAATAGTTTCGGGGTCAGCAGCAGGGTTTTTAAAAAGTAATTTGTGAGAGTCAGGAACCCTGTAATATCTGTCAGGCTTAACAGGAGCTGGGGGTAAGGAGTCAGACTAGACTCCAAAAACACATCTACAATGTCTAACACAGGTGGAATGGCTAGAGGCCTGTGCTGAGGTAGTAAAAGAAAATCCCTGAGCCTCCTTTTAGATTCTGAAAAATCTTGGCTCTCCCAGTGGAAATGCTCCCTCATGGTATGCAAGGTTTTCCCAAATGAATAGTCCTCAGGAGGAGATGCTGAAGGTATAGATTCTTCAGCATCAGAATCCTCATAGGGGAGAAGAGAATAGTCTTGATCAGAAGAGGAATCAGAAGAAATAGAAACCTGATCTGAAGATTCATAGTCAGTGTCTTGCCTAGGCCTCTTATCAAGAGGGGGATGGGAACCCCTGATCAAGGTAATCAAGTCTTCGGCCATTTTGAGCATCTGTTTTTTGGGCATAGAAGCCTGTCCACGTGGCTTTTGAGTTTGTTTCCTTGCTTTAAAAGGTGCTTTAGTCTTTGCCTTTGAAGCTGAAGTCGGTTTAATGTAAAGGTGTTTAGGTCTGAATACACCCTCAGAAGCCGGTACCTGCTCAGCAGCTCCGGACCCACCTGAGGGATCTGCATTCGAGGCTCCAATACTTTGAATATCCAGAGGCATGGCTGACTCCATGTGGGAGTCGTTAGCGGCCTGCGACTCTAAAGTAGCAGGCGTCAGGGGCTGCGAAAGCGCCTCACTGAGAACCGGCAACTGGCATAGGAGAAGCTTCATCTGTTTTGGGCCTCGGTTGTTTTTCTCTATCCTTTTCTTTGCGTTTTTTGTAAACTCCGGCAATTATTAACTTTTTCTGACATCGGTCTGGAGCAAGAAAAAAAGTTTCCCCAATGGGGTACTTAGCTTTATTGAAGACTTTGGATCTGAAACTCAAATACGAAAATCTCAGGAGTCAGCCGACCAGCACTTGCAAACTGCTTCTGCATCAGGCACCGCACGGCAAGAAAGACTAAAGAAAATGGCGTCAGCTGCTTCTTTTATACCTCTGACAACCTGACGTCAGGGAAGGGGTGACAGCAGCCGACGCAGGACCTAAGACTTTGGAATTTAGGCCGGCTGAGGGCAACCTGCCAGCAGGATTACCCAAATGTAATGACCGCAACAGTGAAACACGAAGAACATCCAGGATTCTTCTTGCTTACTCGTCCACAGCTACAATCTTCAAGTTAATACAAGCCTCAAGCTTCAGCTCCTTAGCACATGCAGGTGGCAAGACTGAAGCACCAGCATTCTGTGGCAATTTTTCAGGTGTTCTCTTTTTCCATGCGATACAGGCAGTGCTGAATCAGGTGTACAGTTGTTGGTTAGTGAACTGCAGAATGCATGAAAGTTTCTGCATCAAATATGAAAAATTTCCTACTAACAATGTTATAAAAAAAGAATTTCTAAATTACCTGCCACGGTCTCCTATATACTTGTACTGAGTCTGCTGGCTTGTGTAAGTTCGCATGGGGACCAATATCACAGTTTTAAAAACATATGGATTACCTTTCTGAACTGTACTACAAATGCACTGCCAAGAAAAGTACAGCAATTAAGTAGTGAAAAGCCCAGTTTTAAATTCCAGTAACTGAATTAACTCAATTTAATCACTCTTATTTTAACAATAAAAAGGAGGAAAAAAGGCAAATTTTCTTACTTGGGGAATATCCTCTTCTTGTGTGACGCTCACAAAGTTCTCAAACATGGCAACCATTGAAGGGGCAGCTATCACATGGCAGTTAACTAGATCAGATAAAAAACGCACCTGAAACAATGAAATGAACAAATGACTCAGACATCAGTTAGCCTACACCACACTAAAATAAAATACAAAGTACAGGTGTGTAACTAAATGTAACCACAATGGTACATATTCTAATAGATCAATGTTGCAGTAGCCTATGCTATTAAGGTGACATTCTACCTAGTATATGAGCAACCATCCAGTTTTTCAAAGCTTCCATGTACTCTAACTGCCAGGAGCTCAAGCAAAGCTCCACGGAGAAGGCAGTTAGTGCACCAAAACCTTTAGCACTTTGCCAAAGCTGCTAGTTCAAAAGAAAGCAAAGTGAGCTTTTCTAGCACACATCTGAGGTCCCAAGGAGGAGATGCAGCCTTTCCTTGGTAGTCTAAAATGCAGAACTCCTTTAAGAAATTGTCTGATCTCAAGTCTGGATATAACAGGAGGGCTGAGAAGTAGACATGCAGAGATAGCCAGCAGGTGGGCTTTGATGGAGGAGTAGCCCAGCCCTACATCCATGACCTTATACAGGTATTTTAGGATAAAGGTACCTCTGGTTTGTTGGGGGTCCTATTTATTCTCATGGCACTTGAAAGAAAATCTCTTCCATTTGGCTTTGTAGGATTTTCAAGTGGTGGGTCTCCTTGCTTCTTGGAGGACCTTAATTACATCTTCTGAAAACTGGTGCATGACAGGAATCTCCACCATATCATCCAAAAGCTTAGGTTTAGCGATGACAGGGTGGGATGTAGTAATTATCCTTTCTGCTGAGTAACGAAATCTGCCTTGTGTGGCAGTTTGCAGTATTTGCCCTTGAAAGAAAGAAAGGGAACCAACGCTATGCCAAAATTGGGTAACTAGTAAGTTTTGTTTTTGTATCTCTAGCAGAACCCTTGGAACGAGAGGTTGCAGGTGGAAGAGGCATAAAGGAACTTCACTGTCCACTGAAATGAGAAAGCATCTGTCCTCCAGGCAGAGGGGCAAACGTTCCTAGTGCAAGAGAGGGAGTGGTGTGTGTTGCTTTCTAAGGCAAACAGATCTGAGGTGCCCCCAAACATTCAAGGAAGTTCATGAAGACTTGCTTGTTCAGTGTCCATTTGTGTCTGCCAACACTGCCCTGTGATAGGAAGTATACTGCAAGTAAGGATGTAATTTTCTGGGGGGTCAAGACCCCAAGCCCTTTGTGCTAGTCTGCACAGTCAATATGATTTGGTGCCTCCTTGCTTATTTAATTACCACAAGACTGTCATGTTGTCAGTTAATACTCAAAGTGAACCCGGCTTCCAGATATACATGAAAAGACCTGAAGGGCTTAAATGAGAGCCGTCATCTCTTTCGAGTTGATGTGGGCTCTCTGGAGTTTTTGCTGGCATGTGGGTGGCTGTCCAAGGCATCTGTGTACATCTGCTGAAATGGAACTGGTGGGGAGAAGGCGAATCCTGGGTTGAGTTTCACCTGATACACCTACCTTCATCAGAGAAGGTATAATGGGAATCATTGTCTAGGGGATGAGAAAGTTAGAACTACACTGTTTTCAGGTACCACTGAATTTTCTTCATATGCAGTCTGGCTGAAGGGAGCACTGGGATAGTAATTGCCATAAATCCCAGAACTCTTACAATTTCCCCGGCCAAGCATCAGTAAATGGAGGAAAGGGCAACAAAATAAGTCATAAGATTCTGCACTTTCCTGACGCAAGTTAAGCCTGCATCTTTTCCCTGTCCAGTCTGCAGCCCAGAAATACTAGGTACTGAGTGGGCTGGAGGGATAATTTTTTGTAGTTGAGAGTGAACCCCAAAAGCAGGAGGTTGCTGGGGGTGAAATGGAGATACTGCAACAGGATATGTGGCAAGGTAGCTGGGATTAGCAAATAAAGTAAGGATATATTTAAATTTCCTGAGTTTGACAAAATGCTATCGCTGGTACTAGACACTTTGTGAAAACTCTTGGGGCTGTAGAAAGCCCAACAGGCAAAGCAGTCAATGGAAATTGAGATGAGCCAGTACAGTACCTGATTAATCTTCTACAAGAGGGGTGAACTGGTATAGAGAGGTAGGTATGCTTTAGATTCAGGGATTCTAGGTATGCTTGAGGAAGTATAAAAGGCAGCAGTGGTGTAGTGAGAGTACATTTTGAAGATTGACACTTAAAAATGTAAATCCCTTCCTATGAATTCTATGGGCATTGGTTCTATAGTGCCTTGAGCCTACAATTCTTGCAGTATGGGTGATAGAAGATGGACTTTGTTGTTGGTAGGGGAGGTATGTCACTGAGAAGAGAAGTTCTCTCCAGGCCATGGCGTCTGTGGTGATCTTTTCCCAGCTTCAGATTGAGTAAGCCTTTTGGATTGTCGAGTCACAGTGACTTCCCCCCAAAGGGAGGCCTCCCAGACGCAGGATAAAAAGAAGTTATGTCCTTACCATAACGTTCCATGTGGAGTGTTCATCTCGCCTTTGTTCTTACACATGGGTGTCGGAGCCGATCCTCGGCTCCGAGTCGGCCGCTTAGCAAAGCTCTGCATCTAGGAGAAGCTCGATACCAACCTACCTCCCACAATTGCATCTGCCTCTACCTCAGATCTAGTTTGCAAACAAGACCAGATCCAGCAATAACAAAGGTTATGAGCATAAAAGAATACATAAGTATACATAAGAATCAGAAACTAGCTCAAGCCAGTAGGAACAAGAGAGAGACCACTAGTGGGAGACAAACAGACCAGACTTCTAAATCCGAACGTTCTTCCAGACCTGAGGGTGGGAGGGTGAGGATGTAAGAACAAAGGCGAGATGAACACTCCACATGGAACGTTATGGTAAGGACATAACTTCTTTATGTGAGAGTGTTCAATCTCGCCGTTTGTTCTTACACATGGGTAGCGTCCCTAGCTCCGTTACCCTGAGTGACTTACGGAAGAACGTTCCTGAGCACAGTGGAACCAAAAGATGCTCTATCCCTGGAAGTCCTGTCAACTTTATAATGAGTGATGAATGTATGCGGTTTAGACCAACTGGCGGCTGCACAAATAGTATCCAATGGCAGACGAGCCGCATGAGCCAGAGATGTGGAAACTGACCTAGTAGAATGTCCCTTTGGTTTGGTGGGCAAAATCTGATTTGAAGCAGAATAAACGAAGGTTATACAATCAGTTAGCCATTTAGAAAGTGTGCACTTCGTCACTGCCATGCCCTTTTTGTTGTCCGCAAAGGCTATAAAGAGTTGGTCCGCTTTCCTATGGTCCTTAGTTCTATCCAGGTAGAATCTGAGTTGTCTATGAACATCCAATTTGTGCAACATATATTCCAGCTTGTTGGAGTGTCTTTTGAAAAATGTAGGAAGCTCAATGGACTGATTAATGTTGTTGACCGAACAAACCTTAGGGAGGAAGGAAGGGTTGGTGTGTAATGATACACTGTCAGGGTGAAAAATTAAATATGGCTGCTTGATGGAAAGTGCCTGAAGTTCTGATACTCGTCTGGCTGAAGTGATAGCTACTAGGAAAAGAGTCTTGCAGGACAAGAACTTTAAGGAACAGGAAGAAGCTGGTTCAAAGGGTGGTAAAATTAGTTGGGATAAGAGCAAATTTAGATTCCAAGGAGCTGTAGGTAACCTAACTGTTGGTCTGAGATGAAAAGACCCTTTCATGAAGGCTTTACAAAGCCTATGAGCCATAATGGGAGCTCCGTTTTCTCCTCCATGAAAGTTGGAAATAGCGGCCAACTGAACTTTTAAAGTGGCAGTAGAGGCTCCTTGATGAAACAGCATGGACAGGAACTCCAAAATCTTGTTTAGAGGGGCTACTAAGGGATCCAAATGTTGAGTAGTCACCCAGTAGACGAAACGTTTCCACTAACTGGTATAGACTTTGGTAGTGGAAGCCTTATGAGAGGCGACCAGAATGTCCTGAACCGCCGGAGAGAGAAGATCAGACCTGGCTAAGTAGGGAAGCGGAGCAGCCAAGCTGCTAACTTGAGGGATAGGAGCGATGGGTGAGGAGCTCCTGACGAATGAGTCAGCAAGTCTGGCACTGGGTCCAGAATCCAGGGCTCCCGCATTTGGTGGGCTTGAAGAAAGGGGAACCAAATCTGTCGAGACCAGAATGGGGCAATGAGAATTATAGTCCTCTCCTGGTCCTTGGCTTTCTGAAGAAATTTCAGGATCAGTGGTATAGGAGGGAAAGCGCACAGGAGACCCGGGGGCCAATCGTGAATCAGAGTGTCCCTGGGGACATCCCCTGGAGGAGGTAAAAGGGCAAAGTAGCTTCTGCACTTGGTGTTCATTGGAGACGCAAACAGATCGCAGCAAGGCTGGCCCCATTTGCGGAAAATCCTTTCCGCCACTTTCTGATTGAGGGACCACTGGTGAGGTAACAGGATGGCTCTGCTCAACCTGTCCGCTATGACGTTGGATAACCTCGGGATGTGCGTTGCTATTAGAAAGCGACCCGTGGATTCTGCCCATTGCCAAATTCTCATGGCCTCTCTGCACAACTGGTAAGACTTGGTTCCTCCCTGTTTGTTTATGTACCAGACTACGGACATGTTGTCCGTCTGAACTGCAATGGTCCCTAGAGGTAGAAGGGGGGAGAAGTGTTGCAACGCTAGAAACACTGCCCTCATCTCTAGAACATTTATGTGCAGGTTGTACTCTAAGCTGGACCATTCGCCTTGGACTGTCTGTCCCTGAAAGATGCCCCCCCCCCACCCTATCAGGGAAGCATCCGTGGTCACTGTGGCTGTTGGTTTGGGTAACACACACGGCCGGCCGCTGATGAAGTTGTGATTCTGTAACCAAGACAGGTGTGCTTTGCAGGTATTAGTTATGTGAATCTCGTGTGTCAGGGGTAACTGCTGGAACGACCACTGTGCGAACAGCAGCCACTGGAGAACTCTCATTTGTAGCCTCCCCATGGGAACTGCAATGAGGGAAGCTGACATGAGCCCTAAGACTTTCAGGACTAGATTGACTGGGGACTTCTTGGACAATAGCAGAAGAGATACGTGATCTTGCAGGGAAGCTATTCTTGTGAGGGGCAGTTTTAGTAGCATAGAACGGGTATCTAGATCTGTACCTATAAATGAAATATGCTGCGAGGGCTGTAACGCAGATTTTTCTAAATTTATCGAAATCCCTAGCTGAGCACAAAGGCTGATTGTGTAGTCCCTGGCCTGTATCAGTTGACGCTTGGTGGTGGCAAAGGAGCCAGTCGTCCAGATATGGAAACACCCTGAATCCTAGGCGTCTCAAGTGCCATGCATTTGGTGAAAACCCTGGGGGCTGAGGTTAGACCAAAGGGCAGGGCCCGAAACTGAAAGTGGCTGGCTCCCAGCCGTAAGCGCAGGTGATCTCTGGACACTCTGGCCATTTTGATATGGTAGTAGGCATCCCTGAGATCTACTGAGCACATCCAGTCGTCCTTCTGTAAACACGGAAGGATCGACTGAAGCGTGACCATCCGGAACTTTTCTTTCTTCACAAATGTATTGAGATTGCTTAGGTCCAGAATTGGCCTCCAGTCCCCTGTCTTTTTTGGAACTAAAAAGAACCTTGAGTAAGTTCCGGATCCTCTTTGGTCCGCCGGGACTGGTTGGATGACTCTCTTTTCTAGCAGCTTTGAGATTTCTATCGCTGCAGGTTTTCGCAGATGGGGTGGTACATCTGGGAACCGTCTTTGTAGTAATGGGGGAAATACAAAGAGGATTTGTAACCTCTGGTGATAATGCTTTTTACCCAATTGTCTGAAGTAAGGCTTTGCCAGGCCTGAGGGTATAAAGCTAAGCGACCCCCGACTGCCTCCAGAGCAGGACAGTCGGGCCTCCTTTGAGGAGTGCTGGAAAGGATTCCCAGGGATAGTATCCCTGTCACCTTGGTTCTGTGGACCCCCTCTGCCGCCAGAGCGGCGTCTTCCATTTCTGCCCCCTCCTCTGCCTCTGGGGGGGGCATCACCCTGTGTGCCTGGGAAAGAACCCTGGGGTTTACGAAACCACATCTTTCCACCTCGTTGCCCTTTGGGGTAGGGTCTGGATGGGGTGGAAAAACGGACTCCGACAGCAGACCGTCTTTCCTTCCTGCTCACACCGGGTTAGGGTCTCCCTTACTTTGGGGCCAAAAAGAGTGGCACCATCAAAGGGGGCGTTAGTAAAGGAAGACTTGAAGGCTTCCGCAAAGGAGCACAGCCGCATCCAGGATTGTCTACGCAGAGCAATCGCTGAAGCCCTACTCGACCCCTCGGCCGCATACGTGATGAGCCTCATGGACGAGTTCAGTATGGATGTAAGGGTGTTCAGCTGTGCTGTAACTTTGTCCGAGACAGCAGCATCTGTATTACCCTGGAGGGTATCTCCCAACTCTTTGACTAGATCCCTCTGTAATCGTGTAAAATGTGTCAAGTAGTTCAGCGATCGCATAGAGAAAGTTGCTGAACTGAAAATGCGCTTCCCATATCTGTCCATGGTCCTAGAGTCTCTGTTAGGGGGATGGACAGACGAGGAAGATTCGGACATCTCCTTTTTAGTGGCTGCGGCCACCACCATAGCGTCCAAAGGAACTCCCTTAGTAAGGTAAGACTTGTCCTGAGGGGCAGTTATGTACTTGTTAGGTTTCCTGGGAACTGGCTCCACTGTGTCAGGAGTCTCCCACGCCCTTCGAGCAATTAACTCCATTAACTCATCGAAGGGTGGACTGACCCAGAAGGAGGAAGGGCGAGCACCAAATGCCTTCAGCAGAACCGACTCATCCTCAGAAGGGGGTAGGGCCTGCCAATCACCTCTCTGCTTCAGGATCTCCAGGATGTCAGCAAAGGAGACATCCTCTGAGGGTGATTTTGGGGACCCTTCTGACTCATCTAAGTCAGGATCCGATGTTAAAGATTCCTGTGGAGAATCTAAGTGCCTCCTCTTGCACAACTTTTTCCTCGGAACGTCATCGGGAGGGGCTTCCGATGAGGCCTCTGAAGAAGGGGCTCACTCTGGGAGTGGCTGAGACACTGGTGCTCTACGCTTGTGGGTAGCCGTAGGTGCAGAAGTAGACAACGGACCTTTACGGGAGAGAGAAGTTGTTTCTGTTGACGTGGTTGTCTGAGAAGACAATACCTTCCTCATGAGGTCAAAGGCCCCCAGACAACGAGCCGAGGAGTCCCCCAGTTCCGAGAAATGCGGAAGTGTCTCCGACGCGGAGGCCAAGGGCATCGACCCCGAGGACGGAGCCGAAGTGATCCGTGCCGAGGCACTGAGGGGGAGAGTCGGCACCAAAAGATCAGTTCGACTCTCGGTCCCAGAGTCAAGGAGGGATCATCGGTTCTGCGAGTCCGCCAACGGCTCCGACGGAGTCGAGGTCAACGGTGCCGACCGAGGAAGGGACGGTTCCGGCACCAAGGACTCCACAATCATCATATCAACATCTCTCTGCTCCGAAAGCTGTGTATGCCTCGTTGGAGGACCAGATGGAGATAAGGGAAGGCCTTCAAGTCTCGACACCAACTGGGAGGAGACTGAAATGAGCTTGGACGGGCCGTGTTCTCCATTAACTTCTGCACCACATGATCTGCGTCGGTGTCGGAGAGGGGCCTGGAAGAACAGGTCGAAGAAACCGAGGATGGTACCGACCTCAATAAGACAGGAGGTGGAAGCTCCGACACCGGTTCCAAGACTCGAGGCTCGGTCACAGTAAGAAGCTCGACACTCGGCCCCGAAGCCTGTGGAACCGGTGAACGAACTTTAAACGAAGAACTCAGAGCCGATGACATGGGCTCCGATGTCTTCGATCCCTTCGAGGACTTAGAAGCCTGGTCCAACTTGTCAAGCTCTTCTTGGAAGGAAGGCTTCAAAAGACCCCTATCCATAAGCTTCCTGCGTCTAACTGTCATGACCCTTCCACTAAAAGAATGACAAATAGAACAGTCTTCTTGTAGATGGAGAGGGCCAAGACAGTAGACACAGGAGCTATGGTTGTCAGTGACAGACATCTTTTGCCCACACTGACCCCTCTTAAATCCCGACTTAGCTTTTTCAGACATATCCTGTTGAAAAAACAAACAATTATACCAATAACAGTTTGAATAGTTGGACTCAAGTCCACAAACACAGAACACTAATAGCAAAAATCAAAATCAACCCTAAACCTAGAACTAGGAGGGGTAGGGCTTAAGGAAACTAACGTATATATGTGTGTGTGTATATATATATATATATATATATATATATATATATATATATATATATATATACATATATTAGAATAGCGAAGGGCGAACCAGTCACACACACTAAAGATAAGTTTCCCAAAAAAAAAAAAATAGAAGATTTCACAAGAAATATAATTAGAAATAGCTTATCTTCCCAAAGTTGGTCAGAGCTCTCAAAAATCGATGCGATCGGTTGCAGCGGCAAACTAGATCTGAGGTAGAGGCAGAGGGAATTGTGGGAGGTAGGTTGGTCTCGAGCTTCTCCCAGATGCAGAGCTTTGCTAAGCGGCCGACTCGGAGCCAAGGATCAGCTCCGACACCCATGTGTAAGAACAAACGGCGAGATTGAACACTCTCACATCTCTGGTTTCTTTGTGAGCCCTACTGTGAAGGCTTCTTGCATTTTTGAATGGGTCTGGAATCCCTTCGAACAAAACAGTGGGCTTGGCCGTGTAATTTCTCTGGCACCTATGCAGAAAAGGTTAACAGAATCAGTCTGCAGTCTTTCACTGTTATGCCTTGTTCTTGTATGGCTTTAAATACGTTGCCAGCTTGTAAACCAAACAAAAGGTTCTTGTGTAAAGAAGAATTACAAGTTTAACTTTGAAGTCTTCTGGCATGGGTTAACTGCACAATCATGCATACCTGCGACGGACAAAGCCAGTAGCAGCTGTTCTGGAAGAGGCTTACAGAGCACCATAACTACATTTTACACAGTGTCTGGCTACCCGAGCAGGCTAAGTAAGGACATTTATTATTTGGAATCTTGCCCCTGTGAATCCATTATTTACTTGTTTAGAGAGTAAGTTATGGATAATGGGTACATGGGCATCTGGATTTGATAATCAACAGCTGTAAATGTCAACACAGAGGAGATATAAACCTTTTGTACCCAACTACCCTTTGCCCTACAGTCCTCCTCTGAAGGGAGGGCACTGGCATTGGGAAGAAGTTTTGCTATTCACAAGTAGTTTTGAAGGTATATTTTATTGGAAGAGCTACTGCAGAGGATTGTACAATACGTTCATCAGGAGCTTTATAAAATCTGTCGGGTCTTTTGGGGGCAGGAGGCTGCAAATCAGGGATAGTAAAGGAAGACTGGAAAGCATTCGAGAAAGCCTCCAGAACTGAAGGGACAGGTGAAGTGACTGGACTGCCCATTTCCAACAGACTGTACTACCTTTCCTGGACATCTCTAATCTGTCTAGACTCGCACTAAAAATTTTTCATTAGGTTTATAATCATGCATTCAAATGAAGCTTCATCAACATGAGAGTTAGGGGAAATTAAGTCTTCATCATCACCAGAAGGGATCTGGCCGTGAGACTATTTGATAGGAGAATTCAAGGCCAAAATGGCTTTGAGAGAAGTCCATCTATTCCTCTTCCCTAGATGGGAAGGTGAAGAGGCTTCTTAATATTTTGTCATTTCATGTTTGGTGTGACATCCAATTGAAACAAGCAGGGTGATTCAGTCCCACAATGTACCTCAATTAACTTACAGGAGATCTCTTCCCTAGCTATAATCTGTGGGATAACTTCTGGGCAGTCTGAAATTAAAAGACATTATTCTCCTTTCTCTGTGGGAGTAGCTTCGTCACTCATAAGGCCCTCCAACACAATACCAGCCTCCAGCAGGGTCTCTGTACAGGGCATCACAGGTGGAGGTGGAATCGATGTACCACAGTTTCTGAAACCTCAGTAGGTGTATCAAAACCAGTAAAAGTAGGCCAAGTATCCAGCATTGTCTTTTTTGAACTTTTTTCTTGAGGGATGGAGATATGTCTGAGGAAGTGGAATCCTCCATCATGGAGTAAGTCAAAAGCTTCTGACATTGGGTCTCCAAGTGTCAAGTGAAGGCAGTAGAATTCAAAACCACAGGATTGCCAAATGGAACAGGGCCTCTACTTGTGTTCTGTGCCTAGGCAGAACAAACCCTGGGTATGCAGATCTTTACATGGGATTTGTCTACCGGACTCGCACTTACCCCCTCCTGACATCTGATACAGATATTGCACAACAAATTAGACAGGCAAAGGAAAGTTCCCCAAAGGAGCAAGTATCTGTTTTTAAAGAAATAATATCAATGGCCAAACAGTTAAAAGTCAGACAGATACATGACCTGCATTCGGGCTAATAGCAAGATAGTCTGAGGACTTACACCCATACCCCTCCTACCCTATGCTTAAGAGCTGACGTCACACTTTAGACGTACGACATAGGGAAGGTTAAGCTTTAGTACCCAAACCAGACATCAGTGATAACCCATTTGTTTGGAATACTGTTAACAATAAATTCAGTCAGAACATCCAGAGAAACACTAGCTTTAAAAGTGTCCTAGTTACTGCTCTGGCACCAACTAGAAAATCTTTTCCATTCACTAACATATGATTTTGTAGTAGCAGGCTTTTTTACCTCCTTAAATTCTTGCTACAAGTCCTCAGAAAATATAATCTATCATCCAGGCAGTCAGTTGCATTTGTCAGGAGTTGGGCTATATCAACCCTTCCCCCCACCTTGTCCGCATAGGTCTTGTCATATAAAGAAGTTATGTCTTACCATAGCGTTCCATCTGTATTGTTGATCCTCGTTCAGTCATTACGCATGGGTATCGGTTCCGAGCTCGGAACAGAGGCGTCCATTTTCCAAGCTTGCATCAGCTTCAAACTCTCGAGCTAAACTCTTGCCCACAATCCCCCTTCTCCTTGTTACCTCAGATTGAGTTTGCAAGTTAAAGAAGGCAGAGGCTACCACTGGTCAAATAACCTAAGGGAACTGGATGGTGAAATCCACTAGAAACCACAGGAGGGGGAAGAAGGGAGAGTCGTAATGACTGAACGAGGATCAATAATACAGATGAAACGTTATGGTAAGACATAAATTCTTTATCTGATATTGTTAATCCTCGTTAATTCCTTACGCATGGGACACAGTCCCCAGCTACCTCTATTCCTGGGAGGCCCTCATGAAAAGACATTCCTGAACACCATAGAACCGAAAGATGCTCTTCCCTTGGAGGCCAAAACCAATTTACAATGATTGCTGAAGGTATGAGGCGTAGCCCAAGTTGCAGCTGCACAGATGTCGTGTAAAGAAGCTCTGCCATAGAAGGCAGCAGAAGTTGCCACCGACCTTGTTGAATGAGCTTTCATGGTAGTAGGCAACGAGATATTATGTTGTGTGCAAATAAAGGTCACACAGTCCTTCAACCATTCTAGCCAATGTGACCTTAGCAACAGGAGATCCTAGTCTAGGTCCAGAAAAGGCCAAAAGTAACTGGTCAGATTTGCGAAAGGGTTTAGTCCTGTTTAAGTAAAAATGGATTTGCCTGTGTATATCTAGGGTATGTAGGCAATACTCTCCTCTGAATGACTGGGAAAGAAAACTGGCAATTCAATGGCTTGATTAATGGACATTTCAGAGATCATTTTAGGCAGAAATGACGGATTCGTTTTCAGACACACTATCTCTATGAAAAATCAAGTATGGACTCTTGATGCATAAAACGTGGAGTTCAGAAATACGTCTGGCAGAAGTAATAGCGACCAAAAACAAGGTTTTCCATGACAAATACTTGAGGTCGCAAAAAGAGGCTGGTTCAAAAGGTGCCATTTTCAGAGCTTGTAGAACTAATGATAAATCCCCATGGTTGAATAGGTTCTCTAAAAGGTGGCTTCAGATGATTCACACCTTTTATGAAGGTCTTGTACAATTTATGGGACATGAGAGGAATCTTGGACACCCTCATGAAAATTAGAAATTGCAGCCAAATGAACTCTAATAGTAGAGGCCGACAGACCCGATTGAAACAGGTCGGCCAGATAGTCTAGTATTATCGACACTGGTGCTGAAAAGGGGTCTACTTGTTTATCTTTCAGCCAACAGGTAAATCTTTTCCACTTGCTCAGATAAGTAATTCTAGTGGAAGACTTATGAGAAGCAATGAGAATATCATGTACTGGTAAAGAAAGATCATTCTACCTGGCAATCAAGGGAAATGGAGTAGCCAAGCCGTTAGCTTCAGGCTGTGATGAATCAATTTCTGTGGGTGTGAGATTAACTCCGGGGTTGGATGGAGAATCCATGGTCGATCTAGTAGGTGAGGCCAAAGGAATGGGGTACCAAATCTGATGGGGCCAATATCACCTTGCTCTTCAACCGCCGGGCTTTCTTCAGAAACTGGGGAATGAGGAGAAAGGTTGGAAATGCATAGAGAAGACCCAAGGGCCAATCGTGGACTAGAGTGCCCCTGGGTGGCTGTCCTGGAGGGGGAATCAGGGCAAAGTAGTTGCTGCAATTGTAGTTAGTCGGGGATGCAAAGAAATCGCAGCAAGGACAGCCCCAGCGGTGGAAGATCTCCGCCACTATCAAGGGATTCAGGGACCACTCGTGAGGTTGAAGAATGCACCTGCGGAGTCTGTCTGCTATCACGTTGGAACTCCCAGGAATGTGCATTGCTAGAAGAAAACGGTTGGTAGCCATCTCCCATTACCATATCCTCATGGCCTCTTGACAAAGGGGATAAGATTTGGTTCCACCTTGCTTGTTGATGTACCAGACCACCGCCATGTTGTCTGATTGAATCGCAATTGTCCCAGACGGCAGGAGGGGATGGAATGCTTGCAATGCCAGAAGCACCGCCCTCAGCTCTAGAACATTTATATGTAGTTGGGCCTCCAAAAGAAGACAAAAGGTTCCACGAAGTTGCACAAGCACATCCAGGCGTGTTGTCAAGACCGCAGCTGAACCCGCCACTCTAGCTGCTCCTTCTAATGCGTGAGATATCAGTCGCATAGAAGAGTTAGATATAGACTCAATGTTGGCCAGCTGAGAGGCCACTTTGTCACGGACCTCAGACACTGCATCAGCAAAGGTTTCAGAGAGCTCAGAAACAAGATCCCTTTGAAGCCTGGTAAAATGTGCCATATAATTCAGGGACCTGAAAGCAAAGGTCGCTGAAGCAAAGGTGCACTTCCCTATCCTGTCCAGGGCCCGGGACTCTCTGTTAGGCGGATGGACAGTCTGGCTTTCTTCTTCTGCCAGATCCTTTTTTGTTGCGGCCACCACCACCAAAGCAACCACAGGAAGAGCTTTGGACCAATGGGGATACGAAGCAGGAAGGGACAAGATCTTATCTGGCCTCCGGGGAATAGCTTTGATGGTATCAGGGGCCTTCCAAGCACGCTGCACGATGAACCTGACAAGTTCATCGGCAGGTGGAGTAACCCAGGAGGTAGGGGGCCGGGCGCGAAAGGCCTGCAGGAATACAGATTCCTCGGGGGTCGGATTAGAGGACTGCCAGTCACCTCTCTGTTTCAGGATTTTGAGGATATCGCCAAAGGATACCTCAAAGGAAGACCGAGGGGATCCTTCCCCCTCATTGAAATCTGTCTCTTCCGTGAGGGATTCCTCTGTGGAGTCCATGTGCTTCCTCTTACATGAACTTTTCCAGTACATCTCCTCCGTGGGAGAAGCTGGGGAAGACAACGGAAAGGAGGATTCCCAATGGAATATGTCCTGCGGCCCTTGCACCCGGTCTCCGCTAGATGCGACTTGTGAAACCAGTATAACAGAGGAGGGCGGAGGTATAGACACAGTCCGGTACCGTGCGGCAAGAAAGACTGAGGAAAATGGCGTCGGCTGATGCTTTTATACCCCAGACGCTCTGACGTCGGGGAAAGTGTGACATCAGCAGAGGCCAGACCCAGACTTTGGAATCCGTCCAACCGAGGGGCTGCCTGAGGCAGGACAACCCATATGTTATGACTGCAGATGCATCCGGACATCCAGTATAACAGAGGAGGGCGGAGGTATAGACACAGTCCGGTATCGTCAGCAGCAGCAGAAGCCTTCTCCATCAGTTGGAAGGCTGGTCCACCTGGAGAGGAGTGTATGTCTAGGACAAAGGGCACTCCTCCCCTAAGTGGCTCAGCCTGCCGACCCAGAGTCCCTGAATGGCTGTGGCGCAGCAAGCTATGCGTGTCACAGCTGACATCCTGGGTCGTATCAAAACTTTCCTGCCACGAAGGCAACTGCGGTTCCTTAGTGAGATCCATAAAAGGAACCGTTGAAGGGGAAGACGGTGCTAAATCCATGGACTTCAAAGGCAATGAAAGAGGAGAATAAGAAGGTGTCTTTGGAGATGGGTGATCACCTCCCAAGGAAGGATAGTTTCTGAGGGGTGGAATACCTCTGGCCAAGAATGCCTGGTTCACAAGACGGAACACATCATGTTCGGAAAGGCTTCTAGTGGACCTCACAGAGACTGACGGAGAAACAGGCCTGTCCACAAGAGGCAGACTCAGTGCCCATCTCATCTGACCGCACCGAGGACAACGGTGCCGAGAAAGACTGGACTACTGTTGTCTGCACCAAAGAAGTCATCGGTGTCAAGGTCATTGTCTGCACTGAGACAGGGATCGGTGCCGAAGTGGCTGTTGGTGCCGAAGTAGTGGGAGCCTGTGCCAAAGCTGGAACCGACAAAACTGAAGTCAACAATAAAGGTCTCGGTTCCGAGGAAGATCTCGGAGCAGACATGGTCAAGGTCTGCGCCGAATGAATGGTCCGTGCTGATACAGTGGTAATGGTCAGAACCGAGGAGCCCCTCGGTGCCGATAAGTAGAAGGCTGCACGAGAGGACGGAGCCAAAATCACTAATGAAGACGAAGGCCTCAGTGCAAAATGTCTAGGCACCAAAAGCACTGAGGCTGACAGAGCTCTGGAGCCGAAATTTTAGCCTTTTTAGGTTTTGGTTGGTGACAGTCCCCAGCCAGGGACAAAGGCAAGGATTTAGCCTTAGTAGAAACATCCATTTTCTTATGGGCTTTAAGAGGGGTTGAGACCTCTGACCCAGAAATAGTCTCTGAAAAGGGAGATTTTAGAAGTCCCTTCAGTATCAGCTTGTTTTTCCTTTCTAACAAAGTTCTGTTAGTAAAGTTCTCACAAATAGTACAGGGAGGTTCAACAGATAAATGGGAAGCTCCCAAACAATACACACACAAAGAGTGTGCATCAGAAGAAGGCAGTTTGTGTCCACAATCAGAACACCGCTTAAACCCCGGACTACCTTTTTTATCTACCATATTAACTAACAGAAAAGTTCCAACAATGGTACAAGAGAGTACCCGAAGGTATGAAAGAGTACCCAAAGGTATGAAAGATTACCAACGATGTTAAAGAGAAAAGACCTCATGGTAAAAGTAGTAAGTAAAAGACAGAAAAACCTGAGGAATTTATGAACCCTACATGTGATAGGGTAAGAGACAATAAAATATCAACTTTTCTGACAGAAAAGTAATTTGTAAAGCAATTAAACAACAAGTGACTGTACTTAGCTCAAGAGAAGTAGCTTGACACGACCAGATGGCAACGTGGCAAACAAAATCTGAGGTAACAGGGAGAGGGGGGTTGTGGGCAAGAGTTTAGCTCGAGAGTTTGCTCATGCGAGCTTGGAAAATGGCCGGCTCGGTTCCGAGCTCGGAACAGATACCCATGAGTAGGGAATGAACGAGGATTAACAATATCAGATGGTTGCTTGTGTTAACAGCCCTTGCCATTTTCAATGAAAAGGAGAAATAAAAAAGTTATGTACTCACTATAACTATGCATCTGTGTTGTCCATTTTCATTCTTCCTCAATGAATGCATCTCAGATCCAACCCACCAATCGGACTCCGCTGCTTTTCCCTAGATTTTTGGATCTGACTCTCGAGCTCCTGGCTTTACCCATAATGCCCAGTCACTAGACTACCTCAGATCAAGTTTGCCGATACTATATAACCATCTAAATATAAAGCATAATACTATACTGCTTCTCCACATTATTAATATTACTAGAATAGCGGCCCAAAGCAGAACTGTGGTTCCTAACAAAAAAACTCCATCAGGTCACTCCCAAACACACAGATAGGGGAAGGGGGAGAAAAATGAAGAATGAAAATGGATAACACAAATACACAGTTATGGTAAATACATAACTTGTATATCTGTTGTGGTCATTTTCATTCATTCTTCAATAAATGGGACAGAGTCCCCAGCTACAATAAACTTGGATGGACCTCATGGAAGGATGTTCCAGGGAACCGCAGAACCAAATGCAGCCCTGTTTCTGGACACGCTGTCCAACTTGTAATGAGCAATGAAACTATGAGCATTAGACCAAGTGGTAGCTGTGCAAACATCATCAAAGGAAACTCCAGCTCAAAAAGCAGCTGACATAGCCACTGACCTACTTGAGTGTGCTTTTAGAGGTTTTGGCAAGGTTAAACCTCTCAAAGAATAAACATAAGAAATGCAACATTCTACCCTTTTGGCTAGGGTAATTTTGGATACCGGTTTTCCCAATTTGTTACTAAAAAAAGAAAACAAATAATTGGTTAGTTTTTCTTAACTCTCTTGTCCTGTGAAGATAAAAATGAAGTTGCCTATGTACATCTAAATGGTGACGCATATAGTCTCCTTTATTGTCAAACTTAGGGAAAAAAAATAGCAAATTAATTTATTGACTGAGGTTTGTTTCAGAGGCAATTCTGGGCAGAAATGAAGGAGTAGTACATAAAGTAACCCTATTTTTATGGAAAATCAAATAAGGCGGTTTTGAAGACAGTGACTGAAGTTCAGAAACTTGCCTTGCAGAAGTTATAGCCACAAGAAAAGAATCATGTACTCACCACAACGTTCCATCTATATTGTCCATTTTCACTCTTCAACAAATTGGTTCAATTCAGACTTGGCTGCTTTATACAGCTCACGGATACTGAAATGCCTCAAGCTCCTCCCTTACCCATAATGCCCTAGTATCTCACTATACCTCAGACGTTTGCGGACCTTTTTGCTTATTATAAAACTAAGGAGCAACCATTATACGAGAAAAAACAGTATCTGGAGCTCAAAGGCAGGAGCACTGGTTCCTTTAGCATCTTCTCATTCTTCCAGAAGTCACAAAAAATAAATGATATGGGGTTAGAGGGAGGGCAGCTGAGGAAGAATGAAAACGGACAACAAAGATGGAACATTATGGTGCGTATACAACTTCATCTAATTTTGTCAATTTTCATTCGTTCCTCAAGAAAATGGACAGAGCCCCCAGCTACCTGAATCCCTGGAGGACTCTAAGGAAGGATATTCCTGAGCACTGTTGAGCAGAAGGCTGCTCTTCCCCTAGAGACCACATCCAATTTGTAATGAGCAATAAAGGTATGAGGATTAGTTCAAGATGCAGCAGCACAAAAATCATTCATGGAAGATCTGGATAAAAATACTGACGTTGCCATACACCTGGTTGAATGAGCTCTTAAAGGTTTTGGCAAAGACAAACCCAACTTTTTGCAGACAAAAGGAAATGCAATCACTTAGCCACTTGGCTAAAGTTACTTTGGTAACTGGCTTGCCCAACTTAGATCCCTAAAAGGAGGCAAATAATTCATCTGATTTTCAAAATTTTCAGTCCTATGTAAATAGAAAACAAGTGTCTGAGCATATAACAAATGTAACATGTATTGCCCTTTGTTAATGAAATTTGGAAATAAAACTGGAAGACTGATTGATAATTAGATTCTGACACCACCTTAGGAAGGAAGGATGGTTTGGTTTGCAATAATACACTATCGTTATGGAAAAGCAAATAAGAAAGCTGAGAAGAGAGAGCTTGAAGTTCTAAAACTCTTCTAGCAGAGGCTATGGCTAATAAAAAGAAGTTTTCCAGGTTAAAAATTTCAGTTCACACTTCACTGATGGTTGAAAGGGAGACTTAGTCAAAGCTTGTACAACTAAATTTAAACCCCTTGGTGAAGTTAGATCTTTTAAAAAGGAGGTCCAAGAAGAAAATTTCCCCTTATAAAGGCCTTACATAGTTTTGAAGAAGCAAATTTGTAACAGTTTACTCCTACATGAAAGTTAGAAATGGCTGTTAGTTGCAACTTAACAGTCGAGGGAGCAAGCCCTTTCATTAAAGGGTCTAGCTAAAAACTCAGGAGTTGTACCTTAACAGTGTAGGGAGCAAATCGTGGGAGCAAGGCCTTTCATTAAAAGGTCTAGCTAAAAACTCAGTAACTTTAGGTAGTGGTGCTGAAAAAGGGTCACAGTCTTTCTGCCGTGCCCAAAAACAAACCTTTTTCATTTTCTTCTGAAAATCTTCCTAGTGGAAGCTTTATGGGAAGACAAAGGGATGTGATGGACAGGCAAAGAAAGCCTGGGTTGTCTAGCTATCAATGGAAGTGGAGAAACAATGCAATTAAGTTTAGGCCTAAAATGTCCGGGTGCATCATGTCCTTCAGGTGAAACAGGAGGTCTGGAATTGGGTCCATATTCCATGGTGGGTGAACTAGACAAGCCAAAGAAAGGATAACCAAATCTGAAGAGGCCAATAATGGACAATTAGGAAAACTGTGCTCTTCAAGCAAGATGCTTTCTGAAGAAACTTGCCTTGCAGAAGTTAGTCACAAGAAAAGGAAGTTATGTACTCACCATAACGTTCCAGCTGTGCTGTCCATTTTCATTTTTCAACAAATGGGTTCAATTCTGACTTGGCAGCATTATACAGCTCATGGCTACTGAAAACCCTTGAGCCCCTCCATTACCCATAATGCCCTAGTCCCTCACCATACCCCAGATGTTGTTTGCTAACCTTTTTGTTTTTATAAAATTAAGGTGATTAGAGGAGTTGGGAGGGTAAGCGTAGGGGAGACTGGAGTGGGCCCAATCATGGAGGAGACCGTCCCTCGGTGATTCCCTAGTGGGGGGTCAGGGCAAAGTGCCTGCTGCAGTTGTTGCCGAGAGGAGATGCAAAGAGTTCACAGCAAGGTTGGCCCCAATGGCGTAATATTTTTTTCAGCAACTCTCATGTTGAGAGACCACTTGAGGGGCTACAAAATGGCTGTGCTCAACTTGTCAGCTATCACACTGGATTTCCACATAATACCCACTGCTATCAAATCAAATGGATGAGTTCGGCCACTGCCACAATCAAAGCTTCAATACAAGGGGGTAAAATCTGGTTCCTCCTTGTTTGTTGATTTACCAGACCACTGACATTGTCCATCTGAATCGTAATAGTCCTGGAAGGAAGGGAGTCTTGGAAGGCCTGCAATGCTAGCAGTACTGCTCTCATTTCTAAGACACTGTTATGCATGTTGGTCTCTCTGGGGGACCAGGTGCATTGGACCATCTTTCCCAAGAAGTGCCATCCCCACCCAATCTGGGAAGTGTCTGTGGTCACTATGACCTTGGGCTGAGAAAGAATGAAGGGACGACCTTGCAAAATCTGATCAGAGTAAATCCACAAGAGATAATTTTGCAAGCCAGTTATTCTTATCCAGGTGGACAAAGGCTGGTGCAGAATAGACCACCGAGTTGTTAGGGGTCGACTGAAGAATTCTCATACAGTATCTTGCTAACAGAACAAAAACTATCGCAGCAGAGACTGACCCCAACTCTTGGAGAAGCGATCAAGCTGATAAAGAATTTTGGATTATCTTTTTGACATAAAATTGAATACTCTGAACCCTTTTTAAGAGAAGGGAGGCTGTCACAGATATCTTTTTGAACAAGGCCCTTATGAACTCTAATACTTCAGTTGGCTCTAGCGGAGATTTGTTGACGGATGGTAATTCCCAGATGAGAGCATAGCTGCAGTAGATAATCTCGTGCTTTTATCAGAAGATGCCAAGCGGTTATGAGCCAGTTGTCCAAGTACGGAAAAACCCGGTATCCCTGCAGTCTCAAGTGAGCTGCTACTACTGCCATGCATGTGATGAACACCCTGGGGGGGCTGTGTTAAGGCCAAACGGCACAATTCTGAATTGGTAAACTGGCTCACAGCCAGAAGGCGTGTGCATCTTCTGGCTCGTCTGTTAATTTTTATATGACGGTATGCATCCAGAAGATCTATGGAACGCATCCAATTGTCCTAGTGCAGAAAAGGCCAAATGGAATTAACAGTGATGATTTGGAACTTTGTGTACTGAACTGACTTGTTCAGATTGCGGAGAACCAAAATTGGTCTCCAATCTTTCATTTTCTTTGGCACTAAAAAAGAATCACGAGTAAGTTCCAGACTCTAACTGGCCTGGGGGGGACCTCTTGAATGACTCTTTCTAGCAGCTTATTTCTTGTGTTGTTGCTTTCCACTGACTGGGTCAACATCAGGATTTTTGCTTAATGTCAAGGGGGGTAGGGAAAAGTGTATTATACAGCCTCTGTACTCAAGAATCTTTTTTAATCTGTAGCCAGGCTCTCCGGTGCAGGGATAACCGATCTCAGACCGTCTCCAGAGGTGGACAATCGGGCCTCCTTTCACAAGTACTGGCAGGATCTATCAGAGAAAGTATCTCTAGACCACTAGTTCTGCAGACCTCCTCTGCAGCATGGTTGGAGTCTTCCTTGACCAAATCTTGAGGAGAGTCCAGGTGCCTCCTTTTGCACTTTCTCTTCTTAGGGACTTATTCAGCAGTATGTTCCTGAAAAGGGGGTATCCCTGAGATTTTAGACTGGCTGCCACTGTGGAGTAGGAATTTGAGGCTCAAGACAATGACAGAGGAGTTTGGGAAGTACGATCGGGGGGGGGGGTCCTTCCTCTGGCAGCAAAGAAAACTCTATCCACTACATCAAAAGCAGAATGCAACTGAGAGAAAGAGGACGAAGGTTCCAAGCAGACATGCTTCTGGACAGTCGGCTCCTTCCAACTCAAAGGCATACCACTCAAGGCAGGGTTAGAGCAGAGGTGTCCAATGCTGAGGCTCTGACGGGCAGAGACTGCTCCAACAATTTTGGAGTCAACTTCAACACCTTGAATCCAACAATGACACTAGGGCTCCAAGAGTTATCTGGCTCCAGCAGACTCTCAGCCAGTCCACTCAGACATAGTATCGGAATGGAAGGTACGATTTTCGGATTTAACAGATGGCGCCGGGATGCTCAGATTCAAGTGCTCTGAAAACAAAGGTAGGATCAGAAAAGGAGTGATACTGAGAAAGGTCTCAAAAGACCCCACTGGGTAGCTGTCAAGAGAATTCCCATTTGAAATTGTGATGAGAAAAATTTCCTTCTTATCCAATCCACATCTGCATCAGTCAGACTTCTGGATGAAAAAGAAAAGGAAGCAACTGACAAGATCCAGGAATGGTGACGTCTCCCTAGAAAAGGAGATGGAAAGCGGGAGGGTACGGGATCCAGAGACGAAGAAGATCTGAGTGGGTCAGATGCGATGATACAGATTTGGCATCAGGCATCAAAAGCTGCCTGATCCGAGGGTTTTGTCTTCTGATCTGATGAAGTCAGGTCCGAGAGCTTAAACAACTGAAGAGGCGGTTATGCACTAAAAGCCTAGCTCAGAGCAGAAGATCCAGAAGGGTCCAAACGATGCTTCCTGGCCCTTTCATCTCCATTTTCTGGGAGGGGTGAGCCTCAGATGCCTTCTCAGTAGACGTGGTAGGAAGTAAGCCTCTTAAAATAATTTCTTTTTTGTTTTACTATCGGGCCTAGACAGTAAATGCACGAATCGTGCACATGTGATAAAGGAACCTTGTGGCTACAGGCCTTACATTTCTTAAAGGAAAACGCTGCCCTCTCCTACAGTTTAATGCAATCTTTTAGTTTCTTTTCTTGCTACAATATGGTTCTAAGCATTGTACAGGTACCAGAAATCTGTTTGCACTTTTTAAAACTTTTATTTCCTTGCACTGGAGTCAAAGGAAGGGAAAGCCCTCCTACTTTTTTCCTTTAAGCTAAACTTCTCACATACTTTGCAGAAGAATTCATCTCTGCCTGCATAACATATCATAGATGCAGTTAAATCTGTAGTTTACCCTGTCAGGTAATGCTGTCAATCTTAGACTGGCAATTAATCCTGCTAATATCAGGAAAAAAGTGGATATATAACAAAAAAACTGTGGAACTGTTTTCCACCATTTTTATTGCAAGCAGGAGAACTTAACACTCCTTTCATAACAAAACAAAGGAATTAAATCAGTCAGAGGTTTAAAGGAAATTGCCAACTCTAACAAATCTCCATAAGCAGCAACACAGTACTGAAATGCAAAGCTTTAAATTTTT